>NW_007731035.1:162794-168929 GCF_000696425.1 Galeopterus variegatus
TTGCCACCATGTCCGGATCTCCACAGAAAACTCTGTCTCTCTACATCCTAGCTATCTGCTGCGATTGTCTTCCTTTCTAGATTTCGCCATTGGGAGGTGTTATTTTTAGATGATTTTAGTATCTCTTCACGTATCTCTTAGCCGTTCAGTTTTGCCTTTCTAGGAATTGTCTGCTGTATTCCTTGCCAGTAGTTCCATTAGTTTTCTTCACTTTTTTCTTGTAGATTTGCAGAAGTGCCTTGCATATTCAAGGTGACATACCATTGTCAGTTGTAGATGTTATAAATAACTCTTCCCAGTCTTTCATTGCTCGACATTCTGCGTCTAGAGTGTCTTTTTTTGAAAGAAAATCTAATATTGATGTAATCCCAATCTATCACTTTTTACCTTGAGATTTGTGCTTTCAAATCTTGGTTAGAGATCTGTCCACATCAGAAGATTACAAATATAGTCTCACTCTATCCATCTATTAGTTACATATTTTATATTTAGTGTTTTTAAAATTTTATCTAGAGTTTATTTGTGGATATGATATAAGGTAGACATCCAGCAGAGCTTTTCTCTATCGTATGAGTCATTGATTATTAAAAATGCAGTCTATAAAACAACACATCCTCCTGCACTGGCTGGCAAACACGGACAGGTGCATACATTAGTGAAGACTGTATAGTCTATGGGAAAGGTTCCCCCAGCCATACAAAGTGACAAAGTGTATATTTTTTTCATATCCCCGGATCCCACAGATCCTCACAGGTAAGTTTCTGCATTCTTTGTCCCCTCCGCCAATCCCTGTGTTGGTCCCATGATCACCATGCTATTGGCACTTTTATACTGGCATTGGAGACTGTCATTATACCCAACAGGGACTACCCTAACTTTGTTTCATTTTCAAATTCTACTCAGTTATTTGTGGACTTTCATTCTTCCATGTAGAATAAATGTATTGACTTCACCCAAAAATTGTTGTTTTGATTGGGATTGCACAAAGTTTTAGTATAAGATAGGAGAAAATGAAGCTTTATATTGGTAAATCACCCCATCCCTGGTCAAGATTTGTTTCCCTATTTATTAAACTCTATTTTTTGTTATTTAATTGAGTTTAAAGATTTTATCATAAATCCTGTGCATTCTTTTTAGAATAATTTTAATTATTTATAAAGATAATTGGTACTGTGAATGGATTCCCTTTTTCTATTATATTATTAGGTAATTATTTCTGATGTAGGAGATTATTATTCGTGAAAGTGAATTGATCTGCAACCTTGTTGAATTATCTTGTTTCTTCCAATAGTGTTAGTTGTTACTCTGTGTTTCCATAGGTTGTTATATTATTTAATAATTTATTTTTTTGGTCTAACTCAGACCAAAAATTTATTACATAAATTAGGATTGAATGTATCAAATTATTTTCACATAGTTATTGATAGAACAACGTGCTTTTACTAGTTAGTTAGTGTGATGTATTGCCTTAGTTCATGTTCCTGTTACTAGAATAAACCATATTAATAATGTATTAATTTCAATATACCTTTAGAGTTGGCTAGCTAATACATGTGCATATGCCTGAGGATGTATATTAAACTTCATTTACTCTACTTATGAAAATATTCCAATGTTTTGCTTTTTTTTGATATTTTATCTCATTTTCTGAAAGAGTAGTGTTAAAATATTCAAGTACAATTATTGATAAATTTATTTCTCCAAATTCTTCCATTATTTTTATATATTTTAAAACTATATTATTAAAAAATGTATCTTCATAATTATTTTAAAAACTTAATCAATTGTTGCTGCAAATATATAGTATTTCTTTTCTCTGAGAGATCTTTAATCTTAAATCTACTTTACCTCTTCTTAGCTGGGCTCTACGTTCAAAACTTTCTGTATTGTTCAATTTTAAATTTTAAGTGTGTTCCTGTTAGACAACATATTATAATATCATGTTTATTATCTTCATTCCTGTAGTCTCTTTTTTCCCAGAAATATTAGTACCTTTACATTTACTGTAGCAAAAATTATATTTGCACTTATTTTAGCAATATTCTCACAATTTTTAAATTTGCCATTTTTTTCTCAGATTTTTCTACTTTAACTTTCTTTATTGTCAAATAAATATTTATATTGTGTATGTACATTCATCAGAGGTTTCCAGTTTATAGCTATTATTAATAAAGCTGCTATAAACATTCACTTAACAATCTTTGTATAGACATAATTATTTTTTCCTTGGGCAAATACCTATGAGTGGAATTGACACCACGGCTTTCTAAAGTGGCTGTATTATTTGTGTATTTGCCATCCATGTATGAAAATTTCAGTTGCTCCAGATCCTTGGCAGCATTTTGTCTGCGTGTTTTATTAATTTGAGCCATTTTATTTAGGTTTTCGGTTTCATGCTACTTTGAGTTTAATGTGCATTTTCTCAATGACTAAATGGTATTGCCCATCTGTCCACATATATGCCTGCCACACATATCTCTGCTCTGGTGAACTGTCTGTACCTCTTGCATGTTTCTAAATTAATTTTATTCTTCCTTATTTTTGAGTTGTAAATGTTCTTCATATATTATGGATATGGATTCTTAATCCAATTTGTGTTTTATTAATATATTCTCCTTGTGTATGGCTCGTCTTTTCATTCTCTTAATAGGGACTTTTAGGAGGAGCAAACATTTTTCATTATTATGAAATCCAATTTTTCAACATTTTATTTCATGCTTGATGCTTTTATGTCTTATGTAAGAAAACAACAACGATGACAACTTTGCCTTATCTAAATTTATGAAAATGTCCTCTATGCGTTCTCTTAAAAATTTTCTTCTCAGAGTTTTAGTTTGTTCTTTTTAAAAGTTTTTTTTGGCTATTCTTTGTCACTTGTATTTCCATTAATTTTAGAGTCATGTTGCTGCTTTCTAAAAAAAAAAAAAAAAAAAACTGATTTTAATTGGTATTGTGTTGAATGTGTAGATCAATTTGAGGACAATTTATATCTTTGTTTTAAAATGCAGGTTTTATTAGTACTCTTGTACAGTGAAGCCAGCAGATCAGAAGATGATTGCCATTGACAAAACAGTTTGCTACTCACAGTTACGGAGAGGAGGGGACATGCCATGTCCTGCAGGGCCAGAGGGGGAGCTCCAGGGTCGGTTGGGAGCCAGAAAGAATGAGAAGAATCATGGGAAGGAACTTTTATTGTGGTTTCTGTGGGAAAGGCGAAGCCAGGCAGGGTAAGCAGGCTTGTGATCGGCTAATTTGAAAAATTCCAGTGCGCTCTGGGGTGTAGGAGCTGTATCTAGTTGTCTGGTACTTGGGCCTGGGATGATTAGGACAAGAAAATAAATATTGCTTTCTGGAGTAAAAGAGCCAGAGAGAGGAGGTGATTCTCAGTATGGGCTGTGGATTTGTCAGTTTGCAAATGCAAGGTGCCCTGGCGGGGGTTAAGGTGCACTCGGCGGGGGGAGGGGGGGTTGCTTGCTATCCCTAAGAATTGCCTGGCCCGGGGAGAAGCAGTGTCTCCTAGTTAGTGACGGCCCATAGGACTGAGCATCAGGAATAAAGAAAATAAAAAAATATATGGTTAATATCGTCTTTAAACTATTGAACTTTTAGTCCATGAACATGAGATCTCTTCATTTATTCAAGTATTTTAAAATTTCTTTTACCCATACTTTGTTGCTTATAACACACAGATCTGGCACATGTGTTGTTAGATTTACCTCTAAATATGTCATGCTATTTGGTACTATTTGAGACGGTATTTTTAAAATTTCCATGTTCAATTTTTGTGGCTAGTACATGAAAATGAAATAGATTTTTGTATATTAACCTCATACTCTGAAAACTTGCTAAGTTTAATTAGTAGTCAGAGTAGCTTTCATTTTTAATGCTTTTCATATGTTCTTATTTTTGTACACATGATTTATTACAGTTGTTTTAATATCCTAGATTATTGATTCTATTATTTGTGTTTTTCCTGATTCTGTTTCCATTAGCTTATACGTTTCCTGTTTGAGCTGGTATTTTCCTGCTTCCGCGCATAACTAGTTATTTTATTGCGTTATGGACATTGTGATTTTAAGTTGTTGGGGGCTGGATTTTATACTCTTACTACTGTTTGGGAGCCTTAATAGTCCCTTTTAAATCTCGTGGGACAATGCAAAGATGAAGCTTTTCTACAGTTCTCCTCTAAGTTGAGAATGGACCAAAATCTGATGTTCTTGGGATGGAACTGTATCCCTCACTGGACATGTCTCTACAGCGTGGAGGTATTTCTGGGAGCGCCGGCTGGAGAGAGGCTATGGGGTGGAGTAGAGGAGCACAGAATCAGAAGTCAGGAGTCCTGGGCCTTTGTCCTCTGTGTGATCCCAGGTGTGTCCTGTCCACCCTCCACCTTACTCACCTCCAGGTGAGGCCGCTGACTGCCTGGCCTCTGGTCTGCTCCGCTGACTGGTAGTCTGCTCATCTTCGGATATGTAGAAGCCTTACAGTCACTCATCTGCAGACGTGCAGAGTCGACTGGAACTTTCTGAGTGATACCACGTAGCCTGGTAAGAGAAGGAGAAATGTCAGATGGCAAAGAGGCAATTAAGTTCCAAGACAACTTCAATGATTTGTGTTTTAAACTTTCGATTTATCTACACCTCAATTTGAGGCTATTTCCACTAACTCCAACAATTGCCTGACACAAAGCAACTGAAGAAAAACCTCCAGGAGTCTGAGATGGAAACAGATGGCCAGTGCAGGCGAGAACAGCCCCCATTTGTTCTGTCCAGTTGTTCCCAACAATGGCAAAAAGTCATTAAAAATGCACTTAAGAATCTAGCTTAATGTTGGTCAATGACAGGGTTATGGGAGATGTCAAACCTTGAGAGAGAAAGAACTGTAAGATGAACCAAATGATTTTTTTCCTGATGGATTATTAGAGAGCGTGCCATCATAGTACAATTTTCCAGACAGCTGGATCAATGGTGTCAACTTATTACCCCAGGTATTGAATGATGACTCAGATTTGGGAGTTCTGGATTAACGGGTGGCGGAAACAGTCACGTCCTCTAATAGATACAATGGAAACACCCAAAGCGACCCACACGACATTCTTCACCGTACGTTCCTAAAGACCTAAGCAACAGTCTACCTTCGCTGACTTAGAGTCTCACTTATTTTTTAAGTGCCAGTACAATATCAAAATTTATTTTTTGCAGCAAAAGGCAGCCCTGCTGAGGTCGTCTGAAAAATGCTTTTCTATCCGAGGCATTGTCAGTGATGGAGAACTCCAAGTGAAGCTGTAAAGACGTTCGTGTATCAAAATGCACATCACGGAGGAGGCTAGCCTGAAAAAACGACTCTTCCATCTCACTCTGCTCCGTCCCCAGTGCCGCAGCCGTCAGCTCTAAGTCAGACAGTCGCCAGAGCCCCCGACAAGGACAGAGGA
Organism: Galeopterus variegatus; assembly: GCF_000696425.1. NCBI lineage: Eukaryota > Metazoa > Chordata > Mammalia > Dermoptera > Cynocephalidae > Galeopterus > Galeopterus variegatus. The sequence goes on from NW_007731035.1 coordinate 168,226, forward strand.
TGAGCTCCTACGCACAGAAGACCCCTCAGTCTGCACCGCCACTCCACTCTGTGGCTTTCTGTCTTTGCCTCCTGACTGTCTCTGGTCTCTGATGTGCCACATGCCCGCCCACGCCCATGCATCCAGCCTGGGGTGTCCTTTCCAGTCTCAGCGTGGTAGACTTGAGTCCTACTGTGCTTTGACGATTGACTGGGAAGAGTCCCACTGTATGACATTAGGCGGCATCATGACCTCCCACGCCATGCTATTTTACCACCCGTGTGTTTCAGAAATGTCTTAAGACAGCTTATGGTCATCACGAGGGAGTAACTGAATCTGTCCAGGCTGCCTAATAAAGACTGTCCAGAACATTTGTCCAGTGAATTGCAATTCTGAAACCCTAAGATCTGCTGCCCTCATTTTACATACATGACCCTTTCCAGCTTTAAGTGGAACTGGCTGCCCATTCCCCAGCTTCCCAGACACACACACACACATCCTCCTGCTGCAGAATGGCCCCACCAGCTGTTTAATCCCAACACAGAGCCCCATGTGTGAGGCCAAAACGTCTGCTCTGCAGTTCAGACAGACAGACAAGCACCTGCTCTTCTTTATTCCCATGTCTGACCTCATCTCGCTCTTTCCAGGGCATGGGGACAGAGGGGGAGTTGAGGGGGAGGGTGGAGCCCAACAATACGAGACATCCATCTCTCCTGGGCTAGCTA
>NW_007731035.1:169797-171408 GCF_000696425.1 Galeopterus variegatus
TGATGTCATAATCCCCAGGTCCTCAAAATGTAACATCTTTGAGAGAAATAAGTTCATTGCAGATGTAATTAGTTACATTAAGGTGAGGTCACACTGGAGTAAGTTGGAGCCTAATCCGATATACTGGTATCTTTATAAAAAAGGGGGATTTGGACACAGAGACATGCACACACAGGGAGAACGCTGTGGGACCATGGGACCAGAGATCAAGTGACACATCTACAAGCCACGGGACACCAAAAATCACCAACAACCACAAGAATCTGGGAAAGAGTCATGAAATAGTCCCACATTTGTTTTTCTTGTTTCGCTTTTTTCCTGGAATTATTGCTATCTTATTTTTTAAATAAAGTTTTTATTTAGAACAGTTNCTGATGTGCCACATGCCCGCCCACGCCCGTGCATCCAGCCTGGGGTGTCCTTTCCAGTCTCAGCGTGGTAGACTTGAGTCCTACTGTGCTTTGACGATTGACTGGGAAGAGTCCCACTGTATGACGTCAGGCGGCGTCATGACCTCCCACGCCATGCTATTTTACCACCCGTGTGTTTCAGAAACGTCTTAAGACAGCTTACGGTCATCACGAGGGAGTAACTGAATCTGTCCAGGCTGCCTAATAAAGACTGTCCAGAACCTTTGTCCAGTGAATTGCGATTCTGAAACCCTAAGATCTGCTGCCCTCAGTTTACATACATGACCCTTTCCAGCTTTAAGTGGAACTGGCTGCCCATTCCTCAGCTTCCCAGACACACACACACACATCCTCCTGCTGCAGAATGGCCCCACCAGCTGTTTAATCCCAACACAGGGCCCCGTGTGTGAGGCCAAAACGTCTGCTCTGCAGTTCAGACAGACAGACAAGCACCTGCTCTTCTTTATTCCCGTGTCTGACCTCATCTCGCTCTTTCCAGGGCATGGGGACAGAGGAGGAGTTGAGGGGGAGGGTGGAGCCCAACAATACAAGATATCCATCTCTCCTGGGCTAGCTACGCAGCTGCTGATTAACTCGGTTTTGTTGGAATTATGCTGAATTCAAACTCGAATCTCTTATTGAAGCTCTTTCTGGGTGTTTCTCTCTGTCTGCCCTTCCATCTCCTTCCCTAGATGAAGGGGCAGGTGCTGCAGGTTCCCACATGAACTAAGGAATGTTTCCTGCTCCCACAGCAACTCGTGCCTGAGGATTCTCACTCTGTTATTCCCTAGTGTCCCCTCAGTTCTTGACACCCCACCTACTGGAGGTGACAAAGAGTCTCTGCTTGACCAAACCAAAGTCGAGCTCCTGAACCTTCTCCCAGCCCATCTGTGCACTTCTTTGCAAAATATGGGTTTTAGCAAGAATCCTGCAGAGTCACTTTAGCCAGAACCCCCCTCAGTATCTGATCACCCTCTTACCCTTGTTATCTGATCATGCTGATCGGGATCCTCATCATGCACCATGCCCCAGGTGACGTCTGATCACCCTGGCCTATCTTCACAAGGATCAGGCTAGTCGGAATCCCCTCACCCTGATGTCTCCTCTTAGCAATTTTCCATCCACTGCTCTCCACACGCTCCTTGGCTATCAGTGCCCACTTGCCCATGCTAGATGCAGAATTGAGCCCAGTCCCGCTCCT
>NW_007731035.1:172931-173188 GCF_000696425.1 Galeopterus variegatus
GGGGGCTGGATTTTATACTCTTACTACTGTTTGGGAGCCTTAATAGTCCCTTTTAAATCTCATGGGACAATGCAAAGATGAAGCTTTTCTGCAGTTCTCCTCTAAGTTGAGAATTGACCAAAATCTGATGTTCTTGGGATGGAACTGTATCCCTCACTGGACATGTCCCTACAGCATGGAGGTATTTCTGGGAGCACTGGCTGGAGAGAGGCTATGGGGTGGAGTAGAGGAGCACAGAATCAGAAGTCAGGAGTCCT
>NW_007731036.1:0-1387 GCF_000696425.1 Galeopterus variegatus
AAAGCAAGTGAGGGACTCAGCTCCCCACTGCTGGCTGTAAAGAAGGAAGGGCCATGGGAGAAGGTGCAGAGGGTGGCCCTGGGTGACAGTCAGTGATGAGACAAGGACTTCAGCTCTACAACTGCAAATAACTGAATTCTGTCACCAACCTGAAGGTACCAGGGAGTCCCTAGAAAATCCTGCAGCTGCTGGAAAGGACCCTTGGCCATTCATCATGCAACATCCCTTCCTTTCACCTGGTAAAAAGATGGGACCAGTAAGCTGTCACCACAGGACCAGGCAGTGTGAGTTTCACACTGTTCCAATCCTAACCCATACTTTATTTAAGTTATAAAAGGAGGGAGAATAAAAGCAGGGGATGGTCTTCAAAATTTTTATATATTTCTCTATGTGATGAAAATTTATGCATGCTCGCTCCTATGATACACACCTGTTAGAGAGTACAGAACTCTGAATGCCAAATGAGGCAGAACCTGTGCACACTGAATACTGTGAACTGAGCAACTGCACACATTTTATGTGTCTCTGTTCCTGCACTCAAGGGCAGGCCCATCAATGAATCCACAGCTGTGTGAGCAAACATGCGCTCAAGGCACTGGGATGGGATGCACACGGTGGCCATGGCAGCAAGGGGCCAAGTCCAAGCAGTGACACAAGTGAGGCACAGAGATGCAAAAGATAAAAGGTCTGAGGGAGTTTACAATTCATTGGTGAGTATAGAAATCATGTCTGAAAAGATACTAACACCAAGATGTAACTAACAAGTACAAAAGAAGGGCCAATTAAATCAAAAGGCCAAATTAATCTTTTCTGAAATCTCACTAAAATTCCAAGAGGAATTATATTTGTAGTGCATGATGAAAAGTAATAATCTCTCTTTCTCCTCCTCCTTCTCTCTCTCTCCTTTCCCATGTGCATGAGCGTGCGTGTGTGCGCGCGCACACACACACACACACACACACACACATTCCACAAGCCCTGCAACTATCCTTTTCCCTTTCACATACTTAACCAGCTTCTCTGACTTCTCCAGGTTTCTCTTCTTCTTTGCTTCATACATCTTACCTCTACGAACATAAGGGTGACATAAATTTCACCAATACTGGGTATTCCACAAGGTTTAATTCAGGTTGAGATCTGGTACTAAAAACCACTAAATGAGGCTATTGCTAAACTGTCTTCCAGCTCTAATATTTTATTTGTAGATTCTTTGATTTTGTAGAAAAGAGAGGAGACAGGACAAGAGTTGGCATTGATTTGGGTTTGGAAGGATGAGTACGACAGGATGAAGAGGGAAGGGTATTCCACACAGGGATGGAGGAAACGTGTGGGGGTAGAATCTTTGCAGGAGGTCGTTTCCTGATTCTGTACAGACTGGACAGGAGTG
>NW_007731036.1:1930-3985 GCF_000696425.1 Galeopterus variegatus
TATTTGTAGATTCTTTGAGTTTGTAGAAAAGAGAGGAGACAGGACAAAAGTTGGCATTGATTTGGGTTTGGAAGGATGAGTACGACAGGATGAAGAGGGAAGGGTATTCCACACAAGGATGGAGGAAACGTGTGGGGGTAGAATCTTTGCAGGAGGTCGTTTCCTGATTCTGTACAGACTGGACAGGAGTTGAGCAAACGCTCTGAGAGTGTCGTCCTTCTTAGGTCTCACCTTCTGCCCCCCATGCTTCTGCTCTGGCCACCTCACGTTTATAAGGAAAATCACATTTACATTTATAAAGGAAATCTACATTAGTAAAGGTATCTGTACCAGGAAGAAGGCTGCTGCAGATGACTTTTATAAGCTCTCTGAGAATGCTGACATTTATTAAAAGAAGGACGCCTCCTGAGAGCTTTAGAAGGCCAGTCCTGAGGTGCTGAAGTTGCCCCCATCCTCGTGAGGCCGTGAGAACCCAGCTCCACATGTTCCCATCAGCAGGGCGCCGCGGGAGATGGTGTCTGCTCCTCTCTCTCGAACAAACGTCTCAGGCTCTGAGGGTACCCCATTGTAACAGCCTGAACGAAGTGACTCCATTTTGTTAAAACTCTGAATTTAAAAGATTGTTCTCTCCTGTAACCCAAACCACATAACCTGTAGCTAACTGCCAGAACACAATGACTCTTGCTCTCACATTGTACACAAACAAGTGGAGAAAAATGATTAACCCAAATGGCCGTTCTTTACGAGCTTACTAACCTGATCTTAGTTGAGAATAACAGGAACTGAGCCATGGAGAATGAAGTATGACGCTGGTCAGCTCCTACCCGGGAAGTTCCTTGATGATTATCTGAAACACTCAAGCAGGTCTGCATGTCCCCATTTGGTCACCATGAGTCAATTTTCCACCATAGACCCTATAAAACCCTCTGGCAAACCTGGGAGAGGAGAAGATGGTCTTTGAGATATGAGCCCACCATCTCCCCAGACTGCTGGCTTCCTGATTAAAGGCTACCCTTCCTTACACCAACACTTGTCTCTCAATTATTGGTTATTGAGCAGTGAGCAAATGCACCTTAGGGGTCTCGGTAATACCATGAGGCTCAGACTCGCATCTGGGGGACCAGGCGGAGCAGTCACCAGTTGAGAATGGTCCCAGGGTTATTGTTCCTGCCTCCCCCAGTAATGGTGGTTTCCTTCTGGGACATTATCAAAATTTACTTTTTGGTTCTCACAAAAACAATAACAGGAGCTCCTGCAAGTTTACTGCTGAAGGCCTCACCTGGTTCCTACAGCAGGTCTAGACCTGCCTCATGGCTGCTTGTTGGGGCTCAGAAGACACCACCCCAAATACAACCGTATGAGACCAGAATGTGCCACCCCAAAATACACTTCTTTGGCGTACTTTGAGCTGGTTATTTTGAAAACTGCAGACACAGGAGTAGCTCTGAGAAGCTGCCTTTTTGTAAAACAAGCTTACATTTATAAAGGAAACCTTCCTGTAGCAGGAAGAAGGCTGCTGCAGACAACTTTTATCACCCAAGGAACTTTTATCTGCATAACAAGGAAGTGACTTTATTCACCAGATGCTCCACCCTCATCCTCCCATAACTTGTCTCTTCCACCCCCAGAAGCCCCAAGCCCCCATTCCTTCTGTAATCCAGGATGCTATGTAAGTATCAGTCGTCTGGCCTTCTTTCAGTCTCATATTTTCATGGGACTCCCATGCACACGTATGTAATTAAGCATTGTTTTTCTCCTCTTAATCTGTTTTATGTCAATCTAATTCATAGCTCAGCCAAGGATCCTAGAAGGCAGAGGGATGCCATTTTCCCTCCCTCACAGGCTCAAGCTGTCATTCCCTTCCAAACTTATTCATCAATACCTGTGAATCAAGTCATCACTAGTTAACAAGTATTTTTTTTTTTTTACAGTAAAGTTACATTATATTTATATTTAATTTTCCAGAATTCAATTACATTGTAGGGTAAAAATAAAGAAAAACAGATTTTCAAATATGACAGATGATTTTGTCTGTCATTCTACTCAATGAGTTTT
>NW_007731036.1:4986-9914 GCF_000696425.1 Galeopterus variegatus
TTCTCCCACTCTGTTGGTTGTCTTTTAGCTCTGTTAATTGTTTCTTTTGCTGTGCAGAAGCTTTTTAGTTTGATATAATCCCATTTGTTTATTTTTCCTTTGGTTGCCCGTGCTTTTGGGGTTGTATTCATGAAGTCTGTGTCCAGCCCTATTTGCTGAAGTGTTTCTCCTATGTTTTCTTTAATAAGTTTTATTGTTAAGTATTTTTTTTATATCACCAATAATATTTTAAAGTAGGGCTGAAGGTTGAGGGAAGGAGACTTTTCATCTCTGCTCCCTCCCCCCATTCAATCAAAAGGATAATTAAGTAATTAAAAGGACTAAAAAACACAATAATAACAATAACAAAAACCAAACTTAACAAAACTCAGAGGACACCAATCAGAGAGGAGACCAAAGACAGGAGAAGCCAGCTAAGTGGGAAGATAGCCATGGAGCAGAGGAAACGCATGCACAGAGAGGAGAATAGGAAGCTGGACAACCGTCAGACACAGGACACACCTGGAAGTGAGAGGCATCGTGAAGGAGGAGGGACCCCAGGGACAGCTGGGTGGTGCTGAGAAGGGATGAAGTGCGATCCACCTGCTGGGTAGGGAGAGCCCAGCCTGTCCCCCACACAGCTCCCAGAGTGTCCAAGGCCAGGCTTATACCACTCAGACAGGAAGTCAGAGAATTAAAGGATTCCAATGTGGGGCTATTGACCAGCCTGGAGAGGAAAATGTACAAATCTTCACATTTGGGAGCCCCCAGTGAAAGAACAAGTTCATCTCAATGACTGCATGGTAAGAGCTGCTCACAAGCAAGCCTTCATACACCTCCAAATAGCTTTTAGTGCCTTGGGAGCCAAGCACCATGAGAAAAGTAAAGAACACTGCTGGGGGTCAGTGCAAGGTATGTTCCTACCTTGCGGCATTTCTCAGTGAGCTGTCAAACAACTGATTGGCTATGTGAAAATGAGGGTAAACAGAGAGGGGGAGACAGGCCCCAGGCACACCCAGGTAGCAGGAGCCACTGGCTCCGTGATGGCAGCAGATGGGCCTCAAGGAAAAGGAGAGCTGTTAGACTCCCCGGTGTATTTGCCCTTTTAAATAAGAGTTACAGTAGGCCATTGGTTCAGACAGAGCTCCTGCAGTGGGCCCACAGACCAAACCAAAGGGGCGTGAGCATACTCATACTGAAGTCCCCAGTAACTGCACTGCAATGAAGTTGATTGTCTGACCTCTGGGAGAAGGAGGGATAATAGCTAAATCCCCAAACAAGCCAGTTTTAGCCCCATGATAAGGAAGTCCCCTCTTGCAAGGAAAACAGAATTGGTTTGGTCAGGCCCTCTCACCTCAGATCCGGCTGTGTATGACTCAGCACATCCTTTGTAAAAAAGTTATGTAAGAGTAGAGTTAGTGCACATGTGCGCCCACGTACCCCTGGGCTCGTTGTGGCTATTGTGAACTTGAGTATGGAAGGCAGCGGCTCTGAACCACTGGTCGGCAGAGCTCACCTCTAAAGAATAAAGCACGTCCACTTTGCCAGGGGCTACTTGGTTTTTCTTTTGCTTACCTGACTCAGGACCTGCACAGGATGGGGCAGAGTCTGTGATCCAGCCTGACACCTCTGTTTGAACCTTTACAAAGATAGTAACTTTGAATCAACCAACACATTTTTTGCTCTCTGTTTCTGCTTTCCTCAGCCCTTTTCTGACCATAAAGCCAGCCTCCTCCACTCAGCTCATTGGAGCAATCATTCTTGTTCAGAGAAGGAGGTGTTGCCCGATTATGGAGTTGCAAATAAAGCCAATTAGATTTTTACACTAAATTTACCATAATTTTGTCTTTTGACATTGTATGGAGAGTGTAGAGTTAGGGCCTGAAGCTCACAGACCCCTTGAGCCCACTCACAAACCCTTCATACACAGGTCTACAAGCTAGGTAACCAGACAAAACGGTCCTTAGAGACTTGGTTGAAGAAGGAGTAGTCTTTATTCAGCACACACAACATTATGAACCAAGCAGTCCACAGAGAAACTCAGAAACTCAACTCCTACTGGGAAAGTCCAAGAAAAACTGAAACTGAGCAGCTGCCATCAGAGTGAACATGCTCTATTTTTAGACTGGAGCTCTGCCAGCCAGCCTGCTTCATAAACTCAAGAACACACAATAGCAATAACTAGAAAGATACATTGGTGCATATGCACACTAACTCCACCCATACACAACTTGTTTACAAGAAACATCCAGGGAGCCTGACTAAATTATTCTATTTTCCCCACAGAGAGGCATTCAATATTTCTTTTAGGAAGTGTGTGGCTAAATTAGTGGTAGCTTCAAAGAAAATCTAAGCAGATAACATCACAAATGCAACAATTACTAACTCCAAAGGGAAACAGGGTGTATGTTAAAGGAAATGTAACCATTTTGCAATTATGTGGCTCAGCTAAGAGTAGTATCACGTAAAAGTGAACTCGAATACTGTGTAAACAAAATGTGTAACGTATTATATCAGAGGATGAGAGGAGGGGTGTGTGTGTGTGCGCGCATGCATGTGTGTGTGTGTAGTAAGAATGTTAAGTCCTCATTTTTCATTGTAGCAAATCAATAGATGAAGTCTAAAAATAAACAACAAAAACAACATGAAATATAAGTATGGTGTTCAAGTACATGGAGGCAAATACCAAAAGAGACAGTGAGAACAGCGGAAGGAAAAAATGGGAATAAGAAAGCTATTTCTCATCATAAACCTGATGATACGGTTGGACTTTTAAAAGTTTTACATGTCTGAATGTAATAAAATTATAATTAAAAATTTAAAAATATTTAAACTTTCATGCTTTAAATAGCAGCTAGTATTTTTTGGTATATACATGTAAAACAGCAGAGCTGCTACGCTTAACTGGAATTGGAGGCAGAGGCATCTTGCAGGATTATAATAATGAAATAGTTTTTGCAACTTTAGTTAAAAAATAATTACAATGAGTAGGGGACACATTTCTTTTTATTTTGGTGTAGTTTCCATTACAAGTGGGCAGCAATTTGGAATTGCTGAGAGAGATTGAGCCAAACAATTTGGAACTGCATCAAGAAAAGTCTCCATGAAATTCAAAAATCCCCCCACTGGCTGGAGGCTGTGGAAGGCCCACTGTGGGAAAGGCAGAAAGTCAGGAACAGATGGACCTTCAGGTCCCTGTGCACCCACCAAAGAATGATGTGATTCTGCCACAAAACCAGGCACCTCTGGCTGGAGGCTGTGGAAGGCCCACTGTGGGAAAGGCAGAAAGTCAGGAACAGATGGACCTTTAGGTCCCTGTGCACCCACCAAAGAATGATGTGATTCTGCCACAAAACCAGGCACCTAACTCCCAGACAAGGGAGACCACAGAATCTTTTAAAACAAGAACCAACTGCATGGAAACAAATACCATCTCATATTCTCTGTTCTCTTGATCAATATGTTGGCACTAACAGTGAAGTGGGAAGCTACGAAATGTTGTCACTGGAGCTGATCTTTGCAAGGATTACCTCCTGAAAGTCTAGCCTGAGATTTTCTGCTTATGAGCCCATGGGCACCTCTGAAGGCTGCATTCCTGGTTCATTACTGCTCTCTTCTGGGCCCTAATCCCTCCTGCTCCTGGAAAGCCCCAGAGCTATGAAGTCCTTGGATCTAAATAAGAGCTGCTCCCGCCAGCTCCAGGCCATTTAGGAGGAAGGATCTAAAAAGGACAATGAGATCAACAAATAAAGTGTGTGCCTTTAGTCTGGAGGGACCCACTGTGAACCCCACCCCAAGGCTGCTGCCAATAACTGCTCTAAACCTGGCAAATACACTGCCAGTCTCTATGCTTCCCCAGAGATGGAGGATATGGTGATGAGGGGAAGCCACAAGTAGTCTTCAGGCAAATTCACCTTTTTGTGGTCCTTTTCCCTATTTCCAGCAGGGCAGATTGTTTCTCTCTAGGAGAGAAAAAATATCTTCTACCCATACTAGGTTCATTGGCTGGGACCCCTGTAAGAAAGAGCAGATTAACAAGAGAGAAAGAAACTGAAGTTTATTAACATACCTACTTCACATATGCATGAGAGGTACCCAGGGGAAAATGGAAGTGGCCTAGAACTCCAGCTTCTATGGCATTTTCAGCAGAAACAAAGAGAGAAGAATGTGGGGCCAGTAATGGGGAGGTGACCAGAAAAGAAGGGTAAACCAGGGTCAGGTTTTGCGCTGATAAGAGTCTCCAGTGATTTAATCATCTTTCTGTTTCTGGTATAGAGGGTTACAAATGGAGATTTCCTTTATACATGAAAATTTCTCTTGCAAATGAGTAACTTCTACTCTTTTCAGAGCTGTTTTTCGTGTCTGCTATTTCTCAAAATAATCCTTGTGCCAAAGGGGCATATTTTGGGGTGATGTCTTCTGCTCTCTTATAAGTCTTCCCACTCAAAAAGACCTGAGCTTTGATTACCTGCCTCTGTCTTCCATTTCAAACACTTCTCACCTGTAAAATATACTCACTTTTAACACCATGTGATGAGAAATACTTTTTCTCTATTTCCATACATTTCGAAGTATATTTATACAATTGATTCTTACACTGAACCACTTTCATTAATTAGAATGCTCAAGTGATGCTTTAAATTAAGAGCATAGTTTGATTCCTGCAGTTAGGAACTGGCCTCATTTGTTCATTCACTCATTGCCATGTGGACCTTTCTGCCACATGAGTTCAACAAATGTCTATCGAGCATCTCTTGTACGCTGGATACCATGCTTGATGTCGGTGATACAGAAATGAATAAAATATGTTCCTTGCCTTCCAAGAGTTCAAAGGGAGCAGAGGTGGCAACACATTCATAACAAAGTGAATGCATTTAGGAGCCACAGGTGTTCTTGTGGAACTTGTGCAGGAGATTCTGTGGGCACAAAGCAAAAAGCTACCAATTCTA
>NW_007731036.1:10900-22994 GCF_000696425.1 Galeopterus variegatus
GGTGTTGTTTAGCGCATCCAATTTCTGCTCAAACTCTGAGCCCCTTGAACAGGGATGCCTCTTGTTTTGTATTTATAAACCAAATATGTCCTTGGCTCATTGTAGACCTTAGGAGTGTTTGCTGAATGAATGGGTGAGTGTATGAGTGAATGAATGAAATTTTTATGAAAAAGAAGAACCAGGGAACATAAGCTACATGGGGTGGGAACCAGGACTGTTCCTGCAGCATTCAGTTGTATAAATCAGTGTGAATGACTTTTCTGACCATGACAAAGAAAGAAGAGAAGGAGAGAAAATGGAAAGGGAGAAAAGAGGAGAGAAGACCAGGAGGTGAGGGAGGAGAGAAGGGATGGTACCAGGGCGGCAATGAGGTGGATGTAGTATTAGTATAAAATAGTCTTATGCAGCAGTTAATGCTTTTTGTGTTTCTATTTTGAGCATTCATTTTCCATGAACAAAATGTGAATATTCTCTACATTTAAAGTCACAGAGTTATGTTCTAACGGGTTGCAAGTTCCAAGCATAGAGGAACATTTTAATGAGATGAGTATTTATCCACTTCTTTTTGCATTCTCATCTTATCCAGTTTAGGACTCCACAGCGCTGTGCACGTCACAGAAGGAAGCATGTTTTAGGTAGTAACAACCTCATCCTTTTCCATTTTGAGGTTACCCATCTAATTCCACCAGCATCAGTGAGACAACTTAGAACAAAGGATGCTAGAATGTCTTTTGAACTCAGATGGACACGTTTTGAAACCCCATCATCCCTGACTTCCAAAAGCTCTCTCTCCCCCACCCCATTGGTTACTACAACAATATTATGATGTAGGAAGACTCGCTGAAATGTAGACACGACAGAAAGATGCTCAAATTCATAAGGAGGTTTAAGAAAAGAGTGAAGACCCTTATAGACCACTGAGGTTGGATAAAAATGTTCTAAGTATTAATACTTTTTTAAAGTTGTACTTTCACAGTTCTCGAAGTACTTTCATAAATATCGTCTTCACATACCGATATGATGTGTATTGTTCCCATTTTGTGGATTACTACAGGACTTATTCAAGATCACCTAGAAAACAGTGGTTAAGGTGGGTCCTCAAACCAGGCTTCCTTCTACCAAGTTCAGACTCTTCTCTGAACACCAAGTTGCCCGGTAACAGATGACTGCCTGTAACCAAACCGGAACCGCAACACTAAGACAAGAACACAGTGGGGCACGGCGTGTGTTCAGGGCTTCCTGGAGGCCCAGAGAGGACAGGAAGGACAAGCGATGGGAAAGAGCAGAGGAGTGGGGAAGGGAGCTGCTCTCGGCCATGCGTTCTGGATTCCAATCCCACTAGTTTAATCCCCTATAACATGAAACTGCTGTTAGAGCAGTTGTCACATTTTACCCTAAGTCCAGACTCTCACAGAGTTTTGTATGTTCCTGAAATTACTGTGTCATCTGGATGTGGTGGCTTTTCCACAGTGACATCAGTGCTGTCTGGCTCCCAGAACTCTTCCCAAGGTAACCCATAGCGACAGCAGAGGCCCGTCCCCTCTTGCCTCCCCCAGGAGCAATGCTTCTTATAGATTAAGCATTGGAAGTGGGTGAGAAGTGCCTTTTCCACAGTTCTGCTCGGTGCTTGGCCAGGAGCAGGGAGTTAAGCGAGAATGACAGCATTCCAGGGTCACTCCCGTTGTACATACACAGCTCTTGCTGTTCTTGAGGACAATTTTGTGCGATCTTTGCTCATTCCATTTTTAAAGCAGTAACTGCAAATGTTTGCTAAGGGAAATTTCCACACATAGAGACAAACCCATGATTAGTGTTTCAGAGAAAGGTATGTGGTGATCTACTCCTTGGAGGAGCTTTGAGGGAAGGAGAGAGGGAGAGGGAGACAGAGACCAGAGATACAGAGAGGGAGACAGAGCCAGAGAACAACGCAGGGAGATCAGGAAGGGGGAGGGGACGATGATGGTGGCTGGAGGAGAGGAAGCTGTTGAGCAGAGGAGGAGAGGAGAGAGGGATGGAGCCCAAGGAAGAAAGAGTTTTGATTGGAGCCCCTCAACAAATCGATCCATCAAATTAATGTGGTTAAATAAGCAGTGACATTAATTTGCTGTGACTGTGCAGCGAACAACAGTAAATGAAACCATGTTTTCACTTTCACCCCTCCTGTCCTCTCTGTCTCTCTGCATGTCTCTGGATGTCTTTGTCTATCTTTCTGTCTCTGTTTTTTTGGGGGGTGGGGGGTGACTAGCAGGTATGTGGATCCAAACCCTTGACCCTTGACCTTGGTGTTACACCACCATGATCCAACCCACTGAGTCAGCCGGCCAGCCTTGTCTCTATCTCTATGTCTGTCTCCCTCTCTCTCTCTGTCTCTCTTCCTCTTCCCCCACCCCCTTCAGGGCTGCATTATGAGGTGCACAGACCAGGGGTCTCAAACCAGAAGCATCCACCAGACTAGCTTGGACAACCGTTTCACTGAACTAGGGATAGAAGGAGGGTTGGGAGGAGCCACCCCAGACCTCTGAGATTTGAATCTTTGGAGACCAGACCCAGCCAGGGGGATTTTGAACCCTGGCTCAGACCTCAGTGGGGGACAGGAGCCCTGAGACTTGAGGGAGGGCGACTGTCACCTGACGATGACCCTGGACAGGCATCTCTGAGACCGGATGGGGCACATTGCAGACACCACTTTAAATATGCTCTTGGAAAATACAGACACTAAAGCAGTGGCTTCAAATTCTTCTGAGCATGAAGCACACCAAGAAAACTATTTTACGTCAGGATCCTGTACGGCTAAAACTAACAATCCTGAAACAACACTATGTCTGTACTTCAAGATCACCTGTTCTACTCTATTCATTTAAGAAATGCCATCAAGACACACTGAGTGGATTGCACAGCCCACTAATGCTCCACACCCACAGTTTGGAAACTCAGTCCCTGAAGGGCTGAGGCGGTCTTGCTGGGTGGGCTTACCTCTCAGTGCTAGCAGGGTCTTCAACCAAAAACAGAGAGAAGGCAGAAGAGAGTTCAGGTTGTTAGATGAACTTCCAGACTTTGCATAAGTTGCACATTAGCATGGTGACAGGAGTCTTCTCTCTGAAAGGGGCAGTGGACACCACTGGTTGCATCTTGATCGCTGCCTCTGAGCATGGCTGGAGAGATGCCAGCTGTGACTCAGACCCCGACTGCAGTGCTTCCCACGCTTTTCTCAGCCTCTCTCGGTCTCAGGAGCATCCACCAAACACAAAGCAAGGGCACCTGCCAGTGTGGCCTGTGGGTTCACATCTGGGCTGCGTCACCTTCCAATACCACTGGGGAGAAAGAAAGTGGCTGTGAGGCGATGGATTTTCTGCCTCGCAAGTCCACTGGTTAAATAATAATCATAACAACTCATCATGACACCCGGCTTGTTCTAATCATTTTTTCATGTGTTCATTCATTCATTCCTCACAACAATCCATGAGAAATGGACTATTCTTATCCCTCTGTGACAGTAGCCATGGCCACACTGCTAAATGGAGCCAGGATTTGCAAGTGGAGTCTCCTCCCACCCATGACACAGCCTGGCGCCCCTGAACTTCCTGGGTGTGGGAAGCCTCCACTGTCGCACCAGCTGCCCGGATCTCCTGTCCCTAACCCCCACCTAGCATCCCCGATGAACCAAGAAATACCAAAACCACACACTTACCCTCTGGATTTGGCTGGATAGAAGGTACATGTTCCTGAATGTTGCTCTGTGGGGTCCCTGGAGAACAAACTGCTGGGGATACTCCAGAAGAGGAGTCCTGGACTGTGGCGGGCACTCCAATGTACAGGGGCCCTCTGACCCTGCACTCTGTGTGTCACCCGCACCTCCCAGAGAAAGGAGAGAATCACACAGGTGGAGGAAGGAGATGGCCAGTGTGCCTGTCGTCCCTTTGAGTTCCTTGCACAGCACTTCTGGGAGCTGAATGGGAGTCAGTCCAGGGAATGGGCCTGATTCAGTGTTGGACTCTGAGCAGGCATACAGACAGACACAGCCCCTGCCCTCAGGAGTCTGATTAGCTGTCTAAAATGTCCCTTGTATACAGCCAGCTAAATTTTCTTACAAAGACCTGGGTCAGGGAGTCAAAGAAAGTCAGGGCTGCAAAGAGAATGACCACCCAGCATCCGTGCCGACCCCACACCTCACTCAACATGCCCACCAGGCCCTGCCAGGACCTGGACCACAAAGCTCAACATCTCACTGTGCATGACCTTGTTTGGAGTTCTCTTGTTTTGAGAAAAAAACAGCCCCACCCTCAACTGCTCACTCATTGATCCTGGCTCTGCCCTTTCAGGCTGCCTCCGTCTAATCCCTGTTGTGTATGACAGCCCTTCACACATGTGGGGACAACTATGTCCCTACTAAGATGGATTTGCCATCTACCAGTTCTAAGCTGGGATGCACAGTGTGTTTTAACAATGCTGCGATTCATTACAATTCACTACAACATGTTTATTCTACTCCAAAAATGACGCCGTGGAAAAAATACATTGTAGTTCCTTCTGATTTCTTCTGTAGAAATGGGAATTGGACTTCCTTATTTACATGAATTCTAGGCACTAGAAAGCAAAAAGTGGTGTTTTTTCTTTTTTTTAGTTGGTACATGACAATGATGACTCCTGAAGTCCTGTGGGATCTTCAGATTAAATAAACGTATTTAATGTACTTTTAGATGAAATATATGTAATATTTTTATTAGATCCAATTTCCTTTGAAATTAGATGAGAGGTTACGTAAATAGGCATTTAGTAATTCATCTTTCCAATTAAACCTTTTATTTTGAGATCATTACAGATTCACATGCAGTTTTAACAAATAAACAGAGAGATCCTGTGTACCCATTATCTAGTGTCCCCCAAAGGTGATACCTTGCAAAACTATATTACATCATCTCAACCTGGATGTTGACACTGATACAGCCAAATGCAGAACAGCCACCACACACAGAGACTTCAAGTATCTTTTATAGCCACAACCTCCTTGACCGTTAACAACCGCTAAGCTGCCTTGCACTTCCGTAGTGTTGTCATTTCAAGAATGTCATGTAAACGGAATCATGAACCTGTAGCTTGTTTTGATTAAATTTTTTTCCAGTCAGCACAATTCTCTGGAGATACGTCCAGGTTGTGGTGTGTGTCACATTCATTCCCTTTCATTGTGAAGTAGAATTCTACGGTACGGATGTAAAACAGTTTTGTTTGTTCTCCCATTGCAGGACATCTGGCTTGTTCCCAGTTTGGGGCTCTTATGAATAAAGCTGCTATTAACATTTGTGTGCAGGTTTCCGTGTGGACACAAGCTTTCATTTACCTGGGATAAATGTCTGGGGGTGCAATTGTTGGGCTGTGGGGTGGTTGCATGTTTACTTTTAAAGGACTGCCCCAGTGTTTTCCAGAGAGGCTGCAGCACTCCACGTCCCCAGCAGCCATGTGTGAGCGAGCCAGCTTCTCCCCAGCCCACCAGCATTTGGTGGTGTCACTTTTTCATTAGCCATTCTGATAGGAGTACAGTGATATCTCATTGTGGTTTTAATTTGCATTTCCCTGATGACTAATGATGCTGAAAATCCTTTCCCGTGCTTATTTTCCATCTGCATATCCTCTTTGATGAAATGTCTCTTTAGATCTTTTGCTCATTTTCTAATTGGATTGTTGACTTTAAAAATTTTTTTTCCTGTTGAATTTTGAGCATTCTCTATATTTTCAAGATACCAGGCTTTTGTTGGGGAATGGGGTTTGCCAGAACTTCCTCCCACTCTGGAGTTGGTCTTTTCATCTTCTTGGCAGGGTCTTCCACAGAGCAACATTTAAAATTCTAATGAAGTCCAATTTGTAACTTTTCTCCTTTGTGCTTTTGGGGTCAAGTGTAAGAACTCTGCCTAATCCTAGATCCTGAAGATTTTTCTCCCATATTTTTTCATAGTTTTATGTTTTACATTTAAGTCCATGATCCATTGTGAGTTCATTTTTGTATGACGTGTGATACTTACGTTGAGGTTCATATTTAGCCTAAGGATGTCTAGTTGTTCCGGCACCATTTGTTGAAAAGATTACCCTTCCTCTGTCGAATTGCATTTAAATCTTTTAAAAATTAGTTGGGCATATTTATATGTGTTTACTTCTAGGTTCTCTATTCTAATCCTCTGTTCAATGGATCCATCCCTCCACAAATACCACCTTGTCTAGCTTACTGTTAGCTATAGAACAAGTACTGAAATTGGGTAGAAGACTTCCTCCCACTTTACTCTTTTTACTTTAGCTATCCTAGTTCCTTTGCCTTTCCATGTAAATTCTGTAATAATTTTGTCTATATCTCCAAAAAATTGCTAGGATTTTGATAAGAATTTTGTTAAACTTGGATATCAACTTGGGGAGAACTGACATCTTTACTATTTTGTGTCTTCCAATGCATCAAAAAGGCATGTCTCTATTTATTTAAATATTTGATTTATTCCACTGGTGTTGGCTAGTTTTCAGCATACAAGACCTATAGATAATTGTTACATTTACACATATTTCTTTTTTTCAGGGATTGTAAATGGTATTGTATTTTTAATTTTGGTGTCTGTGTGTTCATTCCTAGTATATGGAAGTGCACTCGATTTTTGTGTATTTATTTTGGAATGAATCTTTCTTGGTCATTGGTATATAATTGTTTTTATATATTGCTGGCTTCTGTTTGCTAATACTCTCAAGAATTTTTGCATCTATATTTATGAGAAATATCAGTATGTAGTTTTCTTTTTGTGCACTGTCTTTGCCTGATTTTTGTATCAGGGTAATACTAGCTTCATAAAATCAATTAGTGGCTATTACCTCTTCTTCTAACTTTTGGAAAAGATTGCATAGAATTGGTGTTCATTCTTCTATAAATATTTAGTAGAATTCTCCAGTGAAACCATTTGAGCCTGGAGATTTCTTTTGGGGGTGTTTTTAAATTATTAATTCAATTTTCTTAGTAGATAGAGGGTTCTTTGAATTATTTATTTCATATCCGGTTAGTTGTGGTAGTTTGTGCCTTTTGAAGAATTGGTCCATTTCATCTAAGTTGTCAAATGTATGTGTACAAAGTTGTTCACAGTATTCTCTTATTGCCCTTTTGACATCTGCAGGGTCTGTAGTGATATCCCCGGTCTCATTCCTGATGACAAAGTGTGTCTTCTCTCTTTGCTTTTTTTGTCACTCTGGATAGAGCTTAGAATTGGCACATCTGCAAGTGGGGGAGTCTATGCTCCCCCTCAGCCTTTGCTGATACGAGCAGGGTTGTGGCTGTAGCTTTTCCTGTGGTGTTTGGCTCGAGTAGGGCAGTTATTGTCCGAAAGTTTTCTCTCTTTCTAGGCTTTCCCCCTGGTCCTCTGGCTGGAGGGAGCAGGCTTCTGCTGAAAACCCAGGACCCCAAATGAAAGCCCACCACCCTGCCACTTCTCAGCTTGGCCCCAGTCAGTCTGCTTTTTTCTCTCCATCTTTCAATCTTCTCTGGTTTCCTTTCTATATACTACACAGGGTTTGTAGTTGGACTCACTGTAAGGAATAGAGAAAAGTATACTTCATCTTCCTTTAAGCAGAAATCCTACTAATTCATTTTTGAGGAAAGAAATCAGAACTGTTCCCCCTTCATTCAAGGATCCTTCACAAACAAGAATATGTCATAAATGACAGTTATCTTCCAGGAACTGTAAGTACTTTATTTTTGCTTTTTGTGTATTATAATCTTTATCCTGGATTGACTTTTTCCTGGGCAGCACCTCTACAAATGTTTCTGTGTTTTCTTCTACATTCTGTAAGGTTTCAGTTTAAACTCATGCAATGAAGAGCTCTTTGCACTGCACGTTTTGATTTGTAAATAACAACAGTGCCTTACATTTGTGCAGATGTGATCATGGTAGGCCACACCAGCTCCAAGGCCTTACCTAACCATCTCCGAACTCTCTTCTGTGCCCAGTGCGTGATTCAACTCATAACAGATTTTCCGCAGGTGTTCATAGAATTGAACTTATAAGTGCTGCTTCCATGCTTCTGACGTTTGGTTAGAGCGTCTGCACACCTGAGTAAGGTTAGCAAGATGCATTATTGCTATTTCCTCTTTACAGAAGAAGAGATGGCTGATGAGAGAGCTATTTGCCTAATGTCAGAACCCCAAGTCTAATGGTTGGGTTAGTACAAACCCCATCTGCTTTGACTTGAGGGGGTTCAGAACACCACCCCAAAATATGCCACTTTGTCATATTCATGATTTTGAGCTAAAAGAAATTGAAAACCAGTCAATGCAGGAACAGCTCTTTATCTCCCCCTCAACTGCCTCAAGTATAAATTTCCCTTTTTGTAAAGAAAATTTATGTTTATAAAGGAAATTTTCATTAGTAAAGTTATCACTATCAGAAAGAGGGCTGCTCCAGACAACTTTAATCACCCAAGAGACTTTTATCTGCATAACAAGGTGCACTCCTCCCTGCACCCTCCTGAAGTTCGTCCCCGTCACCTCCAGAAGTTTTAAGTCCCCATTCCTCTCTGTAGCTCAGGATGCTGCAGAAGCGTTGTTCATCTGGCTCGTCTTTTAGTCTCGTATTTTTGTGGGACTCCTGTGTGTGTGTACGTCATTAAAACTGTTGTGTACATAATTAAAATAGTTTCTCTCCTGTTAATCTATCTTACATCGATTTAATTCGTAGACCAGCCAAAGAACCTAGGACAGTAGAATGAAGCAAATTTTCCTTCCCTACAGACCTTAAGTCACCATTTTATTTCCTGTTCTAGCTGCTTCTTATAGTATCTAATAAGTATGAAGAGAGTTTATCTTTTTAAGATTGTATGTGGTTGGCTAAATGCTGAAGCCACAAGACCGACATATGACACAGACGTTCTCCTACACGGCACATTACAGTTTAAAAGAGATTTTGACATCACATGGCAATTGCAGGATTCCAGGACCTCAGGAATAACATCCCTGCTTGAAACAGAACAGCTCCTCTTTCATCTCTTTTCTAGGTTGTGTTTCTGTACAATTAAGTTTAAACGTTGGCCTCTTTGGCCAAAAAAAAAAAAAAAACAAAAACCAATTTGAAAACCACTGAGCTAGTTCAACGCCCTCATTTTACTCCAAGCTCCAAAAGGGGAAGTGATTTACTTGAGGACATCGGGCTAGTGGTTTGGCAGAGCCAGGACTAGTCCATGAGGTGGGTGACCGTGTCATCCAGACCTCCAGACTCCAGCTGTTCCCCAACCCCACTGACCCCGGAGTGGTGTAGGTCTTTTGGATTGTGCATGGACGCCCTCCTCCAGGCCCTCAGTGTCACCCACTCCACCTGACACAGTCTGTAGCTGCTGCCTGAGCCGTTCTGAACCCAAACTACCTGAAACCCAGAGCCCCCCAACTCAGCACCATCATGCAGCTGTTCAGTCACAAAAATTACAGCAGCCTGTACTCTGTGCCCTAACGTCAAGACTTCTAAAGGAGACAGGAGCTACTGGGGGAAGTCAAAGGACATAATCAATTCCAAGGCAAAACAGAGAAGACATCTCCTGCCTACCACACTCCCACCCCCCCAAAACAATTACAAACAACCATAAAAAACACAACCATTTAACCCTCACAACATTCTGACTCCTTGAGGAAAAGAAAACACGTGGAAAACTGCTCTGTGCCGAACAGAGAATCACTGAAATTGCAGATGGACAGGCGGGCAGGGTGGGTGACTCGTTCTCTATTCCCCAAATACCCAACTCTTCAGTGGGACTGGAGAGTCACGGTACGTCCTCGTCTCTGATTTCACCTTGGGACCTCAGTCTATGGCAGCGGAGTTTAAGCAATCGTAGTGTGTTTCCTCATGTCCTTCTCTTAGTGCTGCACCGATACTTTATAACTGCTACTGCATTCAACTAGTCACACACACACACACACACACACACACACACACACACACAAATGTGTCCAAAATTTGTTCTCATTTTAGTGTCAGTTCCGTGGGGAATACACTTTGGTGTTCTATGTAATAACAGGAAACAGGATCCTTACATTTTCTGAGACAGTAACAATTTCAAAATTCTTTTCTGTTGTCCCAAAAGTATGGCTATACTTATGAGATCGTGTGTATTATTTAATCAAAACAAAATGAACCACCGTTACTGTTTTTTTAAGATAAAAGAATTATATTATCATTGTATAAAAATAAGAAAATTCAGCAAAGTGTAAAGAAGAAAATTGAAACAATCCATAATCCATTATAGAGGTAACCATAATTAACATTCTCGTGTACTTTTTCCAATATTTATACATATAATTTAGATTATACTATATTTATGAAATAGTTTTGTATATTGCATTTAAAAGCTAATAGACTTCATTTTGTAGAGCAGTTTACATTGACAGAAGAATCGAGCAGAAAGTACAAGGTTCCCACACACCTCCTCTCTGACTCCCCAGTTTCCGCTTTTGTTTATACCCTTTATTAGTGTGGTACATTTGTTACAATTGATGGACCAGTATTGACATATTATTATTATTAACTAAAGTTTATAGTTTACGTTAGGGTTCACTCTTTGTGTTGTACAATCTGTGAGTTGGGTCAAATATATAACATGTGTCCACTATTACAGTATCATGCAGAGTAGTTTCACTGCCCTAAAAATCCTCTGTGCTCCACCTATTCATCCCTCCTTTCCCCCAACCCCTGACAATAACTTATCTATTACTGACTCCATAGTTTTGCCTTTTCCAGAATGTCGTATAGTTGGAATCACAGCTTCTTTCACTTAGTCATATGCATTCAAGATTCCTCCATGTCTTCATAGCTCTTTTCTTTTCAGCACTGAATAATATTTCATTGTGTGGAGGTACCAGTTTGTTTATCCATTCATGTAGAGAAGGATCTTAGTTGCTTCTATCTTTTGGTGATTATGAATAAGGCTGACATAAATATTGACATGCAAGTATTATGTGTACATAAGTTTTCACCTCATTTGGATAAATACCAAGGAGCACAATTGCTGAATTGTTTGTTAAGAGTATGTTTAGTTGTAGAAGAAACTGCCAAACTGTCTTCCAAAGTGGCTGTACCACTCTCCATTTCCACCAACAATAAATGAGAGTCCCTGTTGCCCCACGTCCTCACCAGTATTTGGCTCGTCAGTGTACTGGATTTTCACTATTCCAGTGGATGTTTAGTGTTATCTCATTGTTGTTTTAATTTGCAATTCCCTGATGACATATAATGTGAAGCATCTTTTCATATGCTTATTTTCCATCTGTATATCATCTCTGGTGAGGTGTCTGTTAAGGTTTTTTGCCCATTTTTAAATCAGGTTGTTTTTTTATTGTTGAGTTTTAAGAGTTCTTTGTGTATTTTGTGTACAAGTCTTTCATCAGATATGTCTTTTGCAAATATTTTCTCCCAGCCTACAGCCTGCCTTTTCATTCTCTCAACAGTATCTTTCACAGAATAGAAGTTTTTAATTTTAATGAAGTCTACATTATCAATTCTTTCTTTCATGGCTTATGCCTTTGGTGTTGCACCTAAAAGTCATTGCCAAACCCAAGGTCATCTAGATTTTCTCTCACATTATCTTGCAGGAGTTTTAAAGTTTTGCATTTGACATTCAGGTCTGTGATGCATTTTGAGTTCATTTTTGGGAAGGGTATAAGGTCTGTGTCTAGATTCATTTCTTTTGTACATAGATGTCCAGTTGTTTTGGCAGCATTTGTTGAAGACACCATCCTTTCTCCATCCGATCTCCAGGGATCGCCTTTGCTCCTTTGGTTAAGATCAGTTGACTATATTTATGTGGGTCTATTTCTGGGCTCTCTGTTCTATTCCATTGGTCTATTTGTCTATTCTTTCACTAATACCACACTGTCTTAATACTGTAATGTCTTGAAGGTGGGTAATGACATGAAATATCTCTCCATTTTTTTAGATTTTCCTTGATTTCTTTCATCAGACATTTTTAGTTTTCCTCATATGTAGCTCTTGTACATAGTTTGTTAGATTTATACCTAAGCGTTTCAGGTCCTAATGTAAATGAATGGTACTGTGGTTTTATTTCCAAATTGCACTCATTCATTGCTGGTATATAG
>NW_007731036.1:23268-34579 GCF_000696425.1 Galeopterus variegatus
TGTAAATGAATGGTACTGTGGTTTTATTTCCAAATTGCACTCATTCATTGCTGGTATATAGAAAAGCAGTTGACTTTGGAGGCTAAAGTTTCCTGGGGTGTCTTTGGTTTTATCTCTCTTTAGGATGTCCTAGAGATTTCTTCAATAAGGTCTAAGATATTTAGTACTTTCGGTTTTATTCTCCTGTTATTAGACAGGAGCACTATTGATGTGGAGGTAAGGTGTGGGGGAGGGAATGTGTTCTATTGTCCTATGTTTAGGTCTCACACATTTTTTAGTGAGCTGATGTCCCTGGGCTGTGATCTTCACACGTTTCTCAGTTCCCTCTTTAACTTCAGTAAAATAGAAAGGCTAGTGGGGGCTCAAGTTGGGTATTTTCTTTCCCCAGGTTGGTTAGGCTCTGGTAAAATAGTTTCTCTTTCAAAACAACAAAAACAACAAACCGTAATGCTCTGGTTGTATTTCAATATTGCCATCTTTCTCCTCCCCTTGCTGGAAGCATGAGGGGATTTCCTTCAATCTACAGTGTGAGAATTTGATTGGGTTCCTGGAGGTAAAACTCATGAAAGGGTGGGGGGCCCCTAAGGCTGGGCCCCCCCCCCTGGAGTTTTTAACTCTCAAACTTGTCCACACTGAGTTTCCAGTCATTTGACATTCTAATTTGGCTATCTCAGTGCTGGTTCCAGCAGTGATTTCTACCCTGGTAAGCTGCAATTCTCTGTCCCCACCTGTCTGTCTCTCCTATTCTGAGGGAAGTAGTTTGTTCTGTGACCTCAATTCTCTGATGGATCTAAGAAGAGGTGTGGATTTTTAGTTTGTTCCATTTTGTAATCATCGTCAGGCCAGGAGCAAGGACTTCCAAGCTCCTTACATGCCAGACCAGAAAATGGAGGTCACCCCTGCCCTGCCCTCAACACATAAACACACTTTTTTAATGCAACTTTTGAAACTGTGACTGTAGTTTCAATAAAGTGCCTAACGAAGTGAAAGTACACACACATGGTCATGGTCTATCACCCATGTTTGACCATTTTTCCCCATAATCCCCCCCCCATCATTTTCATTTGTAACTATAGAGCAAATGGAAAGCAAATGCTGCAAACACAGATTTTGGAGTCACAGAAATGTGCCCCTACAATTTACTAGCTGGGTGACCAAGGGCAAATACTCCTTCTGTGACCCAGAGCCTATGTGGTATGGTCATTCTGAGGATTGGCTGAAGTGGCTTGTTTAGTGCATCTGTAACATGGTAAATACAAAATATTGCTAGTGCCTTTACATTTTCTTTTTCCAGGCACCTTTCAGCATGAAAAATAATAATTAAATACAAACAGTTCTCTTAGTTACCAAAGTAAAGCTAGAATCCAAGACTAGCTTCTCTTTGTGCCACTTAGTGATGGATACTTGTAATTTAACTTGGGCCAATAAGAGAAGCCTCTTCCTCCGTTTGGGAAATTCCCACACCATGCATCATAGTAGGTGGGGCCACCTCCTCTAACAGGGTGTGTGCCTGTCCCACACCCTGCCCGGGACTCGAATCTGCAGGTGAGTGAAGAGCAAGGAGTCAGGGAGGCCCTGCTGGTGAGGCAGAGGCCTGAGCACGTCCGTGTTCATGCAGGGTAAGCTGGGGGCACCAGAGTGCGCTGCATGCCTCCTCTGTCCTCTCTGGGCAGTGGTCTGGCTGCCCCTTTTCAGAGCTCACTCTCTGGCCTTTCCATAAATTGTGAGTTCCCCTCCCAATATCTTTCCACTAAGTGGTTTTTGCTTATGTTGGCCAGAGTTGGTTTCTGTTGCTTGTTGACTGAAACAGTATACCAGGACGGTAAACTCTTTTTTAAATTAGTAAAATATTAGGCTTGGTCAACTTGCTGGGGAATAAACTGTCAGTGCAAACCCAAATGTAGGGGATGTTTGAATGACTTGTGTGAAGGTTAATCTTCTTCACCTGTCCTTAAAAATATGGAAATCAATGGTTTAGGTAAAATCTCAGGGTAGGGACTTGACAAGAAACCCAAAATGGGTTGATTTCAGTGGCTGATGGAACTGGCAAGAGCCCTGGGCTGGTTGTTAGAGGACCTGAGTTATGGCCTGACGTCCACAGCCTCCAGCTCTGTGCCTGTCAACAAGTCCCTCACACCTTCTGAGCTGGTGCTTTGTCCATTAGAAGGATAATGCCGTCTAATTCCTAAGGCTCTTGGGAGGATTGATTGCAACCCCTTAAATAAAGCAAACGATCCAACTCAATTCCCTCAGTAGTGCTGCATTTGTCAGTAAGAGTCTCGGTGGGATTTGGGTGGAGAGTCTGTTTTATGAGTTCCTCACTGTAGATCCACACAAGGTCCTGGATGTGTAAATCAATTAGTAGGTAAAAGGGGTGCTGAGAGGAAATCTTATTGAAATTTATTTGAGCCTACTTATGTTTAACTAATGATTTACTATCTGATGGAATGTAATACACAGTATCACATTTGTCTGCAGGTGGTAAACAAAGTCCGTTCCTATCAACAAAACAGAAATTGTCTAATTTGTTGATCTTTCTGGATGATTTGTGTTTATGTAGAACTAGCATCTGTTTGAAAAATGCTTTAAAAATCATGTAAAATCTTTCTCCAAAAATGACCCAATTACCAAAATTCCATAACTTAGCTCTTTTTTTCTAATAGAATAAATGCTAAGCATAGCTTTCACTTCCTAAAATGAAATGCCTTGCAATTAAGTATGTATTCAACTATTGCAATTAGATTTTCATGTTGACAATCCAGAACTAAATAGATTGGAGTTGATTAACTGTTGTGAAAACCAATTCCATTTGTTTTATCAGTGAATTTTTAAAAGAAAGTTTGTATGTGAACTTACCTTGGAAAAATTTGTCATTATATTCCATAGTTTGACGTCTGTATTACTTTTTTCATCTGTAGAATGTCCTAGATTAAAAGTCCACAGACATAATCTCTTCTGATTTCTATGTTTGATGACTTTCTTATTTGTAAAGATTGAATTTTATCTAATTGTAAAATTCTACTTTTCCCACAAATTTTCCAAAAGACATTTTAGTTTGGTTCAGAAAGACTGAAGTAAGTTAATCTCATGTGGAGATATAAACAAAGTGTCCCAAAGTGAGTTTTCAGAAAATAGGGTCTAATAGGGTCACATTTACAGACTTATATCAACCTAGGAGAGAAATGATTTATTTTGCTTGTTTGTTTTCAGTGGATCAAGCTAAACTATGTTTCAACTGCTATTTATTTTATTTGAATTTATTTTTCCCTAATGCAGATCCAAGAATCACTATCTAGAGACAAGGTAAAGTTATGTCATAAATTACCCTACACATCCTTTATTCTAAAATGTAGTTTGCTACCTGAATTATGCTGTCAAAATGGTGTAAGGCCCAAGTGTGAAACAGCCTATGGAGAGAATCTCAGATTTTCTATAAAAAAGTCACTCCAGTGACCCTATATTTTCTGCACAGAAAGAGTCCCAAGCAATAGTGACCATGAATAAGACCACATCACGCCCCGTGGGTGACCCAAAGACAAGTTCAGAATTTGAGAGTTACTACCAAGGAGAGAGACAATGTCTAAAACATAATTTCAGACTAGATTGTATCTTTCGCTGTTTAAAAATTGTTTTTTTACCAGTTCCTCCTTTCCCCCCCTCCCTCAGTGTCCCCCATCAACATCATATCTGTTCACTTGTCTTAACAAGTTCAAGGAATTGTTGTGATTGTTGTATCTCCCCCCCCATTTATTTTTTAGTATATGTATTTATTTATTTTTATTAGCTCCCACAAATAAGTGAGAACATGCGATATTTCTATTTCTGTGCCTGGCTTATTTCACTTAATATAATTTTCTCTAAATCCATCTTCGTTTGCTTATTTCACTCAAAATGTTTCTCCAGGCTCATCCATGGCTGTGAATGGTAGTATTTCTTTTTTTTTTTACGGCAGAGTAGTATTCCATTGTGTAGATACACCACAGTTTCCTTATCCAGTCATCTGATGATGGGCATTTAGGCTGGTCCACCTCCTGGCTATTGTAAATAGCACTACAATAAACATGGGAGTACAGGTGTCCTTTCAACATGATGATTTCCATTTCTCTGGGTATGTATACAACACTGGACTAGCTAGTTTATATGGTAGATCTATCTGTAATTGTTTGAGGAACCTCCATACCATTTTCCATAAAGGCTGCACCATTTTGCAGTCCCACCAACAGTGTAGGAGGGTTCCTTTTTCTCCACAACCTTGTCAGCATTTATCATTCTCAGTCTCTTGTATGTTAGCCACCCTAACTGGAGTGAGATGGTATCTCAAAGTTGTTTGGATTTGCATTTCCCAAACGCTGAGTGATGTTGAGCATTTTTTCATGAGTCTTTTGGCCATTCATATATCTTCCTTTGAGAAATGCCTATTCAGCTTCTTTGCCCATTTTTTTATTGGGTTACTTGTTTTTTTGCTGTTAAGTTGTTTGAGTTCTTTGTATATTCTGGATATTAATCCTTTGTCAGATGAATATTTTGCAAATATAACCTCCCACTCTGTTAGTTGTCTTCACTATGTTCATTGTTGCTTTTGCTGTGCAGAAGCTTTTTAGTTTGAAATAATCCCATTTGTTTATTTTTCCTTTCATTGCCTGTGCTTTTGGGCTATATTCATAACATCTTTGCCCAATCCTACTTCCTGAAGTATTTCCCCTATGTTTTCTTTAAGGAGTTTTATTGTTTTTGGACATATATTTAATTCTTTAATCCATTTTGAGTTGATTTTGGTATATGGCAAGAGGTACGGGTCTAGTTTCATTCTCCTACATATGAATGTTCAATTTTCCCAGCACAATTTACTGAAGAGGCAGTCTCTTCCCCAGTGTGTAGTGTTGGTGACTTTGCCAAAGATCAGATGGCTGTAGGCATATAGGTTTCTATTCTGTTCCATTGGCCTGTGTGTCTGTTTTTATGCCAGTACCATGCTGTTTTGGTTACTATTACTTTGTAGTATAGTTTCAAGTCAGGTGGTGTTATGACTCCAGCTTTATTTATTTATTTATTTTTGGCTCAGGATTGCTTTGGCTATTTGTGGTCTTTTGCTATTCCATATGAATATTAAGGTTGTTTTTTCCATTTCTGAGAAGAACGTTGTTGGAATTTTGATGGGGATTGCACTGAATCTGTAGATCACTTTGGATAGTATGGATATTTTCATAAGGTTTTTTTTTTTCCTTTTTGTCTTTTTCCGTGTCCGGCAATGGATCGCAACCCTCAGTGTCGCCCCCGTACCAGACTGGGACCAGCAACGGGATCGCAACCCTCGGTGTTGCTCCCACGCCTCGCTCAGCCAGTGAGCGGGAACCGGTCTGTATGTGGGATCCGAACCCTTGGCGGGAGCGCCACCGCACTTCCCAAGCGGCGCACTATAGCAGTGTGCCACCAGGCCGGCCCTGGATATTTTCATAATGTTAATTCTTCCAATCCAAGATAATGGGATATCTTTCCATCTTCTTGTGTCCTCTTTAATTTCTCTCAACAGTGGTTTCTAGTTCTCATCATAGAGATTTTTCACATCCTTGGTTAACTTTATTCCTAGGGGGTTTTTTTTTGTTTGTTTTGGTTTGGTTTGGTTTTTTTTGGTGACTATTGTAAATGCACTAGCTTTCTTTATTTCCTTTTCTGCTAATTCATTGTTGGAGTATAGAAATGCTACTGATTTTTTCAGGTTGATTTTGTATTGTACAACTTGGCTGAAATCATTTACCAACTTTAAGAGTTTTTTTGTAGAGTCTTTAGGCTGTTCGATATACCGGATCATATCATGTCCAAACAAGGACAGTTTGACTTCACCTTTTTCCATTATGGCTATTTCCTTCTCTTCCCTGATTGCTCTGGCTAGTACTTCCAATACTATGTTGAATAGGAGTGGCAGGAGTGGGCATCCTTGTCTTGTTCCTGTTCTTAAGGGAAAACTTTCAACTTTTCCCCATTGGTAAGTGGTTTTGTCATATATGGCTTTAATTGTGTTGAGATTCTTTCCTTCTATACCCAATTTATAGAGTCTTTATCATGAACAAATGTTGAATTTTGTCAGATGCTTTTTCAGCATCTATAGAGATGATCATATGGTTTTTGTATTTGATTTTGTTGATGTGGTGTATCACATTTATTGATTTGTGGAGCAAAAGAATGGTAATATTGCAAGTATCAAAAAAACATATAAATAATATTGCATATGAATGCAATAGAATTCTATGTACTCATCAAAAATCCTACAATAGAAGATCTTATAATGATTACCATACAGGTTAAACATCCCTAATCCAAAAATCTGAAATCCAAAATGCTCCAGAATCTGAAATTCTTTGAGTGCTGATATGCCACCACAAGTGGAAAATTCCATACCTGACCTCATGTGATGGGTTGCAGTCAAAACACAGTTTATTCACCATCCCTAGGTATTCTGGTGATGCTATCTATGCTGCTTAGTTTTCATTGTATTAATGTATGTCATATTTTTTTACTTTTAAGTACTTATGTTTGAATAAGTATAAGAAAATGATTGCTTATCAGTAGCATATAAATTCCGAGTCAGAAATGATGCTGATGGCAAACAACCCCAGACTGTCCATATGCATGGCTGAGATAGTAACACCTTTGCTTTCTTTTTTTTTTTCTTTTTTTTCTGACCAGTAAGGGGATCGCAACACTCAGTGCAGCATGGTCCAGTGAGTGCACCAGCCATCCCTATATAGGATCTGAACCCACGGCCTCAGCACTCCCAGCACCGCACTCTCCCGAGTGAGCCATGGGGCCAGCTCCACCTTTGCTTTCTGATGGTTTGATATACACAAACTTTACTTCATGCACAAAATTAGTATAAATATTGTATAAGATTACTTTCAGGCTACTACAAATATTATATAACTTCACTTCATACCCAAAATTATTACAAATATTATATAATATCATATAATTATTACAAATATTATATATTTGAAACATATATGAATTACATGTTTAGATTTGGGTTGCGTGCCCAAGATATCTCATTTTGTATATGCAAATATTCCAGAATCTGAAAAAAATCCAAAATCCAAAACACTTCTGGTCCTAAACATTTCAGATAAGGAATGCTCAACCTGTATATTGTTGGATGAGGTAACAAAGCAGAACATAGAGTATAATCACACTTATGCTTAGGAAGAAAGACAGGCTCTGTCACACACCATGAATAGTTGTCGCCTGGTGGAGAATGTGGATGGGCAAGCTCAAGGGTGGTGCTCACCTTCTTCCAGGGTGCCCTTGTCTGCCCCACAGACTGGAAGACTTAGCAGTGCCTTTTTCAGACTACTTTGCAGCAAGGATTGCAATGGGACTCAGGCTCTGCGAGTCAGAGGCACTCAAGGGAGTGAATTTGGAACTCAATCAGTTGGGGAGAGAGGCAGCATGTGAGGTGTCCCTTTGCTGGAGTGATCATAGCAGATGCAGAGTGGTTCTGGAGAAGGCAGCAGGATCCCTGGCTTTCCAGTTCAGAAGGCAGCTCCCTAAATGTGGCAGAAGCAGTTCTGTGTGTGGCTTTGGAGTTGTTCCTGTGATCTCAATTTGGATTCTGTTCCTTCAGCCCTCCAATGATGCAGTAAGCTGTTATGACCCTGCAATAGTCCTTTTCTACCTGACATAGCATCAGGGAATGCTGTCCTCTGCCTGATCCAGTCATGTTACTAGGAGTAGTATTGGTCAACTGACACTGAAGAAGGGGAAATCTGGGATTGGTTAACTGATCTGGTTTTGTTTTAGGCAGTGTGAATCCTGCCAGCAGCAGAATATGAGATGTTGCTAAACAGAGATGAAACACTTATTCAAATGATCACTGTGGTCACTTGGAATAAAGTACTCGTATGCATCAAGTCTTTGGTGGTTGAAGTGGCAACTTAATGAACCATATGGTGAGAATGAGGAATACAGGCATCATGAAGATGAACAGCTCCTTTTAAATGCACCAGAGCCATTGAAGGATGGAAATGACAATCTCGGAGTTTTAAATTCCTGGTTCAACTCATGGTCAGAGGCTTCTACAACTATCCTTAATGAATATCTTACTTCCTGTCTGAAATTAATATGGCTATTTCAGCTTTCTTTTGATTGGTGTTAGCATTCTATATCTTTATCTATTTACTTTTTAATTTAAAAATTTACTTACTTATTTATTTTTATTGTGGTCAAATGTCTTAGTCCATTCAGGCTATTATAATAAAATATCACAGGCTGGGTGGCTCAAAAACAACAGAAATTTATTTCTTACAATTCTGGAGGCTGGAAGTCCAAGATTAAGTCCCCAGCACAGGCAGATTCAGTCTCTGATGAGTACCTGCTTCCTGGTTCATAGACCTTGCCTTCTTGCTGTGTCTTCACATGGTGGGAGTGCGAGGGAGCTGCCTGGAGTCTTTTTGTAAGGGCACTAATCTGATTCATGAGAGCTCCATCCTCATGACCTGATCACCTCCCAAATGCCCCACCTCCTAATACAGTTACCTTGGGGATTCAACATATGAATTTTGAAGATACACAAACATTCATACTATAGCAATATATATAACACACAAATTAGCATTTTTAAGTTTGCAGTTCAGTGGTGTTAAGTGCATTCACATTGTTGTGCCACCATCACCACCATCCATCCCCAGAACTTATTCATTTTCCCCATTAAACACTAACTCCCCATTTGCCCTCCCCCAGACCCTGGCAACCACCATTCTACTTTCTGTCTCTATGATTTGACAAAAACTCCACAAAGATATCCTACCATCTTGTACTTTTTCTTAATTGCTATAACTTTTAACCGTTTTCCAGAGTTCTGATCAAGTTGGTTCTGACAGTTTCTACTTATTTTTCGATGTTTCTGTGAGGAATTGGAAGCTTGGAGTTGCCCACTCCTCCACTTTGCTGCCATCACGTCCTGTGGACAAGTTTTTGTGTGCACATATTTTCAGTTTTCTTGGGTATATAACTATGGGTGGAATTGCTGGATTATATGGTCACTCGAACATTTTGAGAAAGATACAAGTTTTTCTGCTTTGCCTGGAAGGAGAGATGTTTATCTATATCTAGAGGGGTGTATATCTATACTGATTATTGGACATTAGCTAATTGATTTGCTGGATGACTGGGGAGTTGAAGAGAACAAAATTGGAAGATTCATGACAAAGTGGTCTGGGGAGAGTATATTGATGAACCACTCAGAATGGACACAGAAGACATTGTGTCTCAAGTGCATGCTCACTTAAAAGTTCCCTCTGCAGAGAAAGCCTTCAATAATGAGGTGGTAAATGCAGATAAAGAACATCCTTGAATATTAGTAAGCAATTTCCCCAGAACTTGCTCACAGGGCTTGTGGACACACTGGACATGGTGGTCAGATGGACACTCTACTTCAACCCCATAGCATGGGTTCTCACCATGGTAGTCTGCCCATACCATGGTTGAGTGCCCTGTGTATCAGCAGTGTAGGCCAATGGCTGACCCTTTAACGTGGTACAGTAGTTTGCATGGGCTAGCCAGCTACCTGGCAGGAGATCAATTCTATTTCACTCTTACCACATAGAGCAGCACTCTGATTTTCCTGGATTAAACACTTTATTTGCAACATTGTTTTTCCTTTTTATATTTTATAATAAATTCATTATGTTTTTGTATGGAAAAAATACAGAATCCTGATAATAACAATATTTATAGGAATGAGCAGAATAAGAAGAGCTTGTAAAGGAGGCTTTGATGAAAATGGAGTCAGTATAGTCAGGCTGCCTCACCTCATATACAGCTGGGAATGATGCAGCACATCTGTTGTAAGCAAGTATATAAGAGTGGTGTGACTGCACATGTATGCCCACGTATTCCTTGGCTTGTTGCCACTGTTGTGTACTTTTGGTAAAAAAGGCAGTGGCTCTGAACTGCTGGCCAGCAGAGCTCACTTTGGAATGAAGCATGTCTGTCCTGTTATTGGCTGCCAGAATCTTTTTTCAACTACCTGACTCACGACCTGCACAGGAAAGGGCAGACGGGTCTGTGATCCAGCCTGACAATTGGCATCATTAGCAGGATTCTGAGAAAGTAAGGGAGCCACTAGCCCCTTGGGAGGGGGAGGAAATGTGGATACCCTCGAATATGTGGTACCTGGTGGACACTTTCCTGTTGACTGGGGTCTGGCTATTGCTCACTGTACTATGAGTTGACATGGACCAGGCACTCTATGAAGTAATGTGGCTTCAAGATTTGCAGCAGAAAGCAGACATGTTGGAAGTGCGGGTACTTGTCCTGGAGGCTGAAGTACAGCAATGGGTCATTCCAGCTTCCAACACCAGGGATGATGATGAACCCAATGGTGAGTTGGGGGAGACAGTGTGTCCCCTGGCATGACCCGTTGTTCATCAGAAAGTGAAGCATGAGCATCCTATGGGACCAGGTGGACAATCAGTAGGCAACCCACAAGTGACCCAATTTACTACTTATGTCCCCTACACTCAAGCTGAGTTGGTTGACTTGGGGAAACAGTTTCAGCAGTAACAGGGTGCACCCCTAGCTGCTTGGCTCCTGTGGTTGTGGTACCTAAGGGTGGATAGCATAATGTGCTCTGGTTAGGAGATGGAAATTTTGGTTTCCATCACCACGTACCTGTCCCTGTGGCAGCAGCTGCAGAATAGCTGCAGATACATACCAGGACAGGATAACCACTCCTTGATGGAATGGGTGAGTGCAGCCATCTGGACCATGTGGATGAAAACTTAAGAACTGCCCGAAACTGTGAGTAGGTGGCAAACGTATGCCGAGCTGGTTCAAATAATTCAGGAACTGGGGATGGGGCAGTCCATGTTTAATGTGAACACCCATGGCCCAGACAATGAACATTTTACCAGCAGCATGAGGGGCATAGTGCTGCAAAATGCTCCATCGCCATCCTTTAGGTCACTAATGGCCATACTGGCCCCATATGTTGGTTGTCCTATACATGAAGTAACAACCACGATGGCCAGTCTGGGTGAGGCAGAGGGGAGGAGACAAACAAAGGGGGGTCCAAAAGATTGTGAAGACCAAGTCCCCAAGAAGTGCTCAGAGTGTTGCTCCGATGGAAGCAAGCAAGACCAGCTGTATGCAGACGTGGTTTGACTTGCTTACAGCAGGATTTGATAGGGAAAAAATCAGGGCTGGCCTGGTGGCACACTCGGTAGAGTGCGGTGCTTGGGAGTGCGGTGGCGCTCCCGCTGAGGGTTCGGATCCCATATAGAGACCGGTCCGCTCACTGGTTGAGCATGGTGTGGGCGCA
>NW_007731036.1:35169-37360 GCF_000696425.1 Galeopterus variegatus
GCGGTATGGGCGCAACACCGAGGGTTGCGATCCCATTACCAGTCATGAAAAAAGACAAAAAGGAAAAAAAATCAACTGGCAACCAAATGTGGTCCTGTTTGCCTTGTGGCAACAATTGTGCCCTAAACAGCATTATACCAAACTTCCAAAAGAGACAAATGATGAAGTACACCCAATAAATCTGAAAGATTTCATGGCTACTTCTATGGAGGCAAATGAACTGTTCTCTTTTGGCTAGGGAGCAGGCCAAGGCACTTGCCTTTTTAGGGCAGATGAGGACCAGAGGACTCATGGTGAACTGACAATACATTGGTCAGAGACAAATTTACAGCGAGCGTTAACATAGGTGGATACTGGCATAGAATGTAGCCTGATATATGGCAACCCAGATAAGATTCCAGGGGCCACAGTGAATGTTGATGGCTATGGAGGACATTCTATTAAATCCAAAGTTGTGTCTTTGCTCCTGGGCATAGGACGATTGCCCCCTCATGTATATAATGTGTATATATCCCCAGTAGCTGAATACATCTTAGGTATAGATGTACTTTATGGGTTATACCTGTAAACAATGGTTGGAGAATTCCAGCTGTGGATACAGACGGTAAAGCCTGTGTTGCAGGGACATGCTAAACATGACTCATAGGTATTACCCAAGCCAAGACGTGCAGTAAATGTGAAACAGTATCACCCACTGGGAGGACATATGGAGATAGGTGCCACTAAACTGGAGTTAAAAAAAGTCATCATCTTTGTCCCATGCATAGCCCCTTTAATGCCCCAGTATGGCCAGTGAAAAAGCCTAATGGTATTTGAAGATGACTGTGGACTATCAGGAACTGAACAAAGTAGTGTCTCCTTTGCATGCAGATATGCCTTCGGTTCAGGACTTGATGGATCCACTGACAACACAGCTAGGAACTTATCATTATGTACTGAACCTTGCAAATGCTTTTTTCTCTATCCCAATCTAAGCCTGTAGCTGAGATCAATTCACCTTCACCTGAGAAGGGAGACAATGGACTTTTCAAGTGTTGCCCCAAGTTTACCTGCATAGCCCAACCATCTGTCATGGTTTAGTGGATGGGGACCTAGCCAAGTGGACTAGGCCCAGCATAGTTATAACTTTTCATTAGATAGCTCATGTCTTACTAGCCTCTGATTCTCTTGCAGAGTTAACCAAGGTGGCTCCAATTCTGCTAGATCATTTGGAACAATGTGAGTGGGCTGTATATAAGGGTCTTACCCTCTGGATATGTACTTGGAAATATCAATGGTGGATGGTAGGCCACTGACCCCTGTGGGGACAAGCCATGTGGCAAGAGTTATGGGAATTAGGACATGAAAAGGAAATAAATCTTTTCCATGTTACAGGACACTTCCCCATAGACATTCCAGGCAATGATGGAGCCGATACATTGTCTAAGGTAAGATGGCTGGAGAAAGCCCTCGCAACTGATGTAGCCCAGTGGTTACATTGAAGAATGCAGCATGCTGGCTGCAAGACCGTGTGGTTGATGGCTCAAAAGAGGAACCTGCCCATAAAATGGGAGTATGTAGTGAACACCTGTCGCGTTTGTCTGGTATGCATTCAAGAGAGCCCACACCCCTGACGGGTGCCGC
Organism: Galeopterus variegatus; assembly: GCF_000696425.1. Taxonomy (NCBI): domain Eukaryota; kingdom Metazoa; phylum Chordata; class Mammalia; order Dermoptera; family Cynocephalidae; genus Galeopterus; species Galeopterus variegatus. The sequence continues at coordinate 36,793 of NW_007731036.1, forward strand.
ATATAGATGGGCAAATAACCCACGGAAGGGTGCCCCTGATTAGACAGCAAGTGGATTTTGTGGGACCACTGCCAAGGTCAGAGAATTTCAGGTATATCTTCACAGCCATTTATACAGCTACTGGTCTTCTGTTTGTGTGGTCTAGTAAGGCCCCAGACCAGGTAAGCACTATCAAGATACTGAATAGCCTTACGGTTGGCCCTTGGTCACAGAAAGTGATAATGGAACCCACTTTACTGGACATGAAGTACAGAAGTGGGCTTCTCAGTTGTTCATTCAGTGGAAGTTATATGTGCTGTATCATCCCCAGGCAGCAGGAATGATTGAACGGTACAACAGTCTTCTGAAAAAGGGACTAAAGGGCGAAGCCCATGGCGCACTCGGGAGAGTGCAGCGCTGGAAGCGCAGCAGCGCTCCCTCCATGGGTTCGGATCCTATATAGGGATGGCCGGTGCGCTCACTGGCTGAGTGCAGTATGGCCTGTCTCAAAAAGGACAAGGGCCGGCGCGGTGGCGCACTGCTACAGTGCGCCGCTTGGGAGTGTGGCGACGCTCCCGCCGAGGGTTCG
>NW_007731036.1:37798-39348 GCF_000696425.1 Galeopterus variegatus
ATTTATACAGCTACTGGTCTTCTGTTTGTGTGGTCTAGTAAGGCCCCAGACCAGGTAAGCAATATCAAGGTACTGAATAGCCTTACGGCCATGTACAGTTGGCCCTTGGTCACAGAGAGTGATAATGGAACCCACTTTACTGGACATGAAGTACAGAAGTGGGCTTCTCAGTTGTTCATTCAGTGGAAGTTATATGTGCTGTATCATCCCCAGGCAGCAGGAATGATTGAACGGTACAACAGTCTTCTGAAAAAGGGACTAAAGGGCGAAGCCCATGGCGCACTTGGGAGAGTGCAGCGCTGGGAGCGCAGCAGCACTCCCTCCATGGGTTCGGATCCTATATAGGGATGGCCGGTGCGCTCACTGGCTGAGTGCGGTACGGCCTGTCTCAAAAAGGACAAGGGCCGGCCCGGTGGCGCACTGCTACAGTGCGCTGCTTGGGAGCGCGGCGGCGCTCCCATCGAGGGTTCGGATCCCACATACAGACCGGCCGCTCACTGGCTGAGCGAGGTGCAGGCCCAACACCGAGGGTTGCGATCCCGTTGCCGGTCCCAGTCCTGTACAGGCATGACACTGAGGGTTGCGATCCGTTGCTGGACACGAAAAAAGACAAAAAGGAAAAAAAAAAAAAGGGACTAAGGCTGTCCGCCCAACCCCCATCGCTAAAGGAGTGGACATGGTGGTTATGGCCGACAGTCACGATCTTAAATGAGAGAACCTGCAAGGGTGGACCCTCTCCGGTGGAGGCTCTGTTGCATAGAACCACAGCACCTGTTCCTGCCACTATTCTTACCAGGATGGTAAGCAGGCATGTATTCTTCCAGAGGGATGAGAACTCCCTCTATTGGTGCCAATAACTTTCTTTCTTTTTGCCCATAGTCTTGCAGCTGCCAACACCACAGTCGACTGGGCACACGCATATGCACCAAGTTTCCTACTGGTGTGGCTGCAGGATTCCCATGGGAGATCATCCTGATGATGACTGCTTACTGGACCTGGCCTGAACAGAATGTTGTATGTATATCCCTGACTATCATCATAATGTTACTCAGGCTTTGCAGCAGTTAACTAGTGAAATTCATGCTGTCAAAAAATAACTGGAGACACCCCTCCAGGAATGGTGGGCCAATATGTCATCCTCCTGGAGGTGGGCGTTAGCTGGACTAGGAGGAAGTGCCTGTGTTCTAGTAGATGTTGCTGCAGCCTATATTGCTGCTGTTGCCTATGGATGCAAAGGGAGCATTGTGGAAGATCTCAGATACATAGATTGTATGGTGAGGGACCCTGAAGGGGTGGGGTGTGAGGAGAATGGAGTGAGCATAGTTAGGCCGCTTCGCCTCGTATCCAGCTGTGTATGATTCAGCTCATCCATTGTAAGCAAGTTATATAAAAGTGGTGTGACTGTGCTTACGTGCCCATATACTCCTTTGCTTGTTGCCACTGTTGTGGACTTTTGGTAGAAAAGGCAGCAGCTCTGAACTGCTGGCCAGCAGAGCTCACTTTGGAATAAAGCATGTCTTTCCTGTTGTTGACTGCCAGAATCTTTTTTC
>NW_007731036.1:39376-51586 GCF_000696425.1 Galeopterus variegatus
CCTGTGTTCTAGTAGATGTTGCTGCAGCCTATATTGCTGCTGTTGCCTATGGATGCAAAGGTCAGCCCTCCTCGCTAAGGGAGCACTGTGGAAGATCTCAGATACATAGATTGTATGGTGAGGGACCCTGAAGGGGTGGGGTGTGAGGAGAATGGAGTGAGCATAGTTAGGCCGCTTCGCCTCATATCCAGCTGTGTATGATTCAGCTCATCCATTGTAAGCAAGTTATATAAAAGTGTGACTGTGCTTACGTGCCCATATACTCCTTTGCTTGTTGCCACTGTTGTGGACTTTTGGTAGAAAAGGCAGCAGCTCTGAACTGCTGGCCGGCAGAGCTCACTTTGGAATAAAGCATGTCTTTCCTGTTGTTGACTGCCAGAATCTTTTTTCAACTACCTGACTCATGACCTGCACAGGACATGGCAGAAGGGTCTGTGATCCAGCCCAACAGAGACTATGAAGAAAAAGCTTGAGGGTTTGAAAGAAAATTAAGTCTGGTGTCCCTGAAGCAAAGGACCAGCATATATGCCCACGGGAGGAGCACCCCACTGCCAGTGGTGCCCAGGGACCTAGTGAGAGAAACGCTGCATGTGCCCAGTGGACTGAGTCACAACAACGTTGTTGATAAGTTTGATGAAGCAGAACTTCGGGAGAGAAAACATGAACAGGACATGGCACAGTGAGGCAGAGCTTGTTGGCTGTGTCAAGAAGTGTGGCTGTGCGGGGCATGGAAGAAACTGGGATGCTGTGGGGAAAGCCCTGGAGGAGGGGCTGCCCTGGACTGGGAAATGTCCTCCTTGTGAGAAAAGCACAGAAGGGGCTGGATGTGGTGGCAAGACCTCAAGGGTCTGCCTCTCTTGCCTGTGTTTTCCTGTGATGAGGGAGGCCGTGCTCAGCAGCCTCGATGCAGGAGCAGGGAACAGCCTAGGACTGACCTGGGCCACGGTGAAGGACAGACAGACAAGGCACTGAGGGTTTGGCCAGAGTGTGGTGAGAAACAAAAGCCCTGGGTCCAGGCAGGGTTGAGGAGAAGCAGCGAGGAGGGGGAAAGTTTATGGACTAAAGGTCCCAATGCAGCCGAAGAACAGAGGGAGTGAGGGAAACTGGATTAGATAGTCGGTGGACAGGAGGCTGAAGCCAGGCCCCCCACTCTGCTGGAGAAGAAGGGATCTGGGGGGCCTGGTAGCAAGCCTCAACCCACCCCGTCCTCTCACCAGGTTCCTGACTCTGCCACAGGAAAGAATTCAAGGGCAAAGCCATGGTAGAAAGTGAGAATGGGCTTAACACAATGAATAAGAGACACAGGTGTCACAGAGAGCTCGGCCTAGCTCCAGGCTGAACAGGGCCCACACCAGGTTTAACATAAAATTGAGAAACGCCCCCTTAAAGGCTAGTGCACAGTGCAGGCCAGTTCAAGACAGCAAACAGCTGCCTGCTGAAAGAGAGTTTGATACAAAAGAAAGATATGCACCTCAGTGGGCGGAGTGTGAGTTTGCCCGGGGAAAGTGAGCAATAGCCCGCCTTATGCCGGGATTCAGCTTTTATAGTCGCGCCATCTAATACATATTCATGTTGCCTAATGATTATCAATTCCACTTTACTGAGCATGCCTGGCTATCAGGGTTATAGAATCCCTTTCTATTGAGCATGCCCAGCCACTGGATTTGCATAAGTCAGCCTCCTCCAGTCTCCTCTTGGTCCGAAAATAGGTCTAAATAGCAACAGTAACGCTTTTCTAGGGGAGTACCTAGAAGGGAGCCCCAAGATCTTGGGGAATGGCTTGAAACCCAGAAGTGTGTCCTGAAACCAGAACCCAGGGAAACTGGGCATCTCTTATCTCAGCTGGGCCCCAGAACTCCCTGCAAGAGAAGCTGAGGCTCTGGGAGGGGTGGGCAGTCACTGCCTGGCAAGGGCTTGGGAAAGTCTCCTTCATCGCTGCAGACTTTTCCTCCAGGCTTTTCAAAGCAGCGGAGATGAGATTTACTATCAGTGTGGGAAGAGTTCCAACTCTTTACAGCTCTGTCCACACCATGTTGGGAAAATGAAACTTTCTCAATCCATTTAAATCATTAATCCCAAGAGGCATATTAAATGGATTATTTCTCTGCAAACACATTCCCTCAAAAAACAGAAGAAAGACCTTTTGTTGTATCATTATTTTTTTCCTCTTTCAACTCAATTTCTTATGATCAGAAGAGAGGAGACCATGGATGAGCCAAATTTGATCTTCTCAGTCGATGGTAAGTGCCAGATTGATGTTCTAAACAAAAGGGCTCAAAGACAATTATGATATAGATTAACACAAAAGCAGCACGATTCAATGCCTGCTTTTAAGAGTTAGGAGTGAGTATTGAAGGTAAAAGGTATTTGCATATGAACCAATCATCTAACAAAGTAATTTGCTGGGATTGAAAGGTGTTATCAGCTGTTCAGGGCTCCACTTCCGTGAATGAATAAAATCTTTGCAAATTTGTTGTATCTTTTATTAATGTTCACTTACCTAAGTAAAAAGATTTATTTTATTTTATTTATTATTTTTAACTTTACTAATATTGTTTGTTTACATTCTAAGATGTTATTGTAGAGCAGTTGGGAGGGAGAGGGAGAGAGGAAAGGGGAAGGAAATGGGATGGAAGAAGGAGGAAGGAGGGGTGGATTGAGGCCTGTGGCAACCCCCAGATTCCCACAGGGGGGACTCGTGGGCTTCCAGCAGTGGCTTGGTTATTGCCAGGCTGGGTGCAGACGTCAGGGGGGTGTAGCAATAGCCCTCTCCCCTGACCATCCCAGCTCAGGAACCTGGGGCCCTTCTTGCTGAGGATTGCTGCTCATCACTGGGCTGGTTGAGCATGGGGGAGTGTCGAGGCCCTTGTCCCCCTGCCACCCCAGTTCAGGTGAGCACGGGGCACCTCCTGCAGTGGCTTGGTGGTTGACACTGGGGTGGTTGCACTCGTCGGGGGAGTGTGGCCAAGGTCCTTGGTCCCCATCCTCAGGACTGGTTGTGGGTGTTGGGGGCATGGCTGAGGCTCCGGGCCCTCCCCACTTCCTGGCTTGGTAGCCCAAGGGACTTCCAGTCCTTTTATGTGTTATAGGTGTTCTTTGATGAAATGAGACCTTTACTAATTATCAAACTTTGTCTCTGGTTGTGGGTACTTTGTTTTTTCTTTCAGTTCTGTGTTAGATTATTTGCTGTTCCCACCACTTAAACTCTGCACTGGAACTAATTTGTTGTCCTTTGCTTACTTTTAAAATGGGGGAACTTCCTGTGGGGACCAGCACTTGAGCTCTGTAGTTGGGCTAACTTGCTGCTTTGCTGCTGACTCCCTAGGGAAGGCTTTTTGTGCAGCTCAGGTTTTAATAGTTGATTTTATAGGTACTTCCAGATCTGGTGAAATCTGATGCACCTGGGTTGTATAAAAACACTGGTCTGGGCCTGAGTGTTTTCATCACACTGCCTCCCTTGCAATTCTATATTACTGACCAGTCTCCTCTGAGTGGTCCTGCACTGATTGGGGGCAGATCAGCTGTCCTTGCTGTGCCCCAGTGTTGCCCTGGTGGTCCCATCTCCCCCACTACCTGTGCTCCAAACACTTCCCATAGGATGAGCCATACTCCAGTCCCTTGCAATGACTCACCAGCCTCTGAGGGGCTCCTTTTTTTAGTTATTGTAGCTCTTCAGTCCTATGTGGGTCCACAGGAACCCTGGGGGCCACCAAGGCCCTCTTCTCCCCTGCCGCCTCCAAGCAACTTCATCTGAAGGGCCCAGCTGCAGCTTTTGCCGGCTCCTGCTCCATGTGCTCAGCAGTTCCAGCCTTAAAGCAGCCACAGCATGAAATGGTTAGAGTGGTTTTTTCTTTCTCTCATTGTGGCTTCTCCCATCTTCATGAACTCCGTAGGTCTCTTCTCCTCTTCCCCTGAGCTCTAGCAGCCCCAACTTGGCTGTCATTTCTTTTTTATAGTTGCAAATTGGTTGATTTGTGGGAGAGAGTGATGCTGGGGACTGTCTATTCCGCCATCTTGACCTGAAGCCAAAAGATTTATTTTAATTTAATTTCCAAATTCATTTCAAATGACACGACAAGTGAATGATATCTGGGGATCAATAAAGTATTGATGTTTATGCATACATCATATACACAGACAGCACAAAATGAAAATGTTATTTGAAGAATGAATTATTAACCTCATTATACAGATAAAGTGTATATGAAGTGGAAAATATTGCAAACCAGAAATAGAGCATTTTTCACAGAAAACCTGTGACAGGTATATTTTAAATGTATGAGTCGTCTTATGTGAGAAAATGTGTTTAAGTTATAAGAATGCCTAATGGGTTGAATTTCATATATGTAGACAGGTCCATTTTTAAAAATTAAAATTAAATATTCATGAGACTCAATCTAGGAAATGTACTAAAAAATGAAAAAATTCAGAGTTAAATGAATAAATTATAAAATCCTAGTCAAAACTAATGAATAAGACAATACATAAATATGTGGCCTATAAAATCTCCAAGGTCCCCCTACACCTTGAATTCTTTGTGTCTTACTTTTATAATCTGTGAAAGGGCTACCAAAGTTGAATAAAGTCCCAAGTTAGTTTGGAGAATTTTAAAGCTATATTGGGTTGATTTATTGGTCTTTCTTTTGGCAATACTTATGAAATACTTTACTACACAGTGTTGGTTATAAAGATGCTTCCAGTACTTGTATTTGATTTTTCCTATGACCAAATCCACTTACTCTTTCTTCTGTGCAGACGAGAAGATTCCCACTAGATTTAGACACACACTCAGGGTTTCCTTCCCCAGCTTTGCTATCTCATGACTGATGACAGGTGAATGACCGATGCACTAAAGCTCCGATACTACAGGTCAAACAACATTTTTATTCCTCCTATGACTCTCAGGAATTTAGAACAGTTGCACCGTCATTCCTATTTACAGGGGAAAGCAGGACCAGAGAGGCTATTTCTCTCCCAAGCATCAGCCATAGAATTTTTACTTGTAGCTATTTGTATCATGAAGGATAATTCTGGGCCTTCTGCACTGGCTACTGGGTTCTCTGGTGTTCACTGGGCTCAGCTACCCGGCAGCAGCGAACTCACAGGTGCCACTGAGGTAATGGGGAGGAGGTGGCAGTGAGGTGCCTCTCTGAAGAAAGTGCATCTCCTCTGTTCTGAACATGCTCACAAGATGCAAGCAGGATTTCCAGGAAGCGTGGGCACTACTGGAATCCAGGTAAAATGCCAGTCAACTATAATAACCTTGAGGAAATTACCCTGAAAACCTGTCAAGCCAGCTCAGTCAATGTTTGAAAACTAGTTCATTTCTGCAGCTGAGCCACCTGGAAATGACAGGCTGTTTACTATGGAAAACCCACAGCCCAGATTTTACATTTCTCTGTGATGATCTGATGCCTTGTCTTCCAGTTGTCCCAACCCCATCGTGGTGATAGCGGGGCCCTTGTTCCCACTGTGGCTCCTACACATGGCTTCTGCTATCTTGAGGGGTGGGGTCTGAGGAACCATCTCAGGCCCTTTGGAAACTTGCTTACTTCCAGACTTGGGACTAGACCTTCCAGAAATGAAAAAGCAACACTGACCCCTATAGTCATTAAGTCAACGGTTTCATAGTTTTACCAATATTTAATATCTCTGTTCTGGGATGGTGTTAGTGCCTGTACTTTCGGTCCATTTGACTCAGCCCCACCATAACCCCCTTTTTGCATTTCTCCAGACAGGCCCTGGGCCATGCATGTAGAATTTCATTGGATTTGTCAGGTTGCTAGTGGGATGGTGTCAAGATCACCAATGGCTGTATGCATGTAGGTCTATGTCCCCTTTCAAATTCTAAGTTCTTTCTGCTTAAATAGCATGACTTATCTTCTTTCTGTATTTCATATAGGGCTAAATAATAAATACGAAAGAGTGTTCAGTCAATATTTGTACATTCATTCAATTCATTTCATCCATTCATTCTTTATTCACTGTACATTTATTGATGCCGACACTATGGTAGACACTGAGATTGGTTAATCTGTAAAGTGCATCCTTCATGATAGGTGGAAGTCAGACTGGAACCAACCCAAGCAACCAATTAAGTTTCTCAGCTACAGAAAATCAAGGAGCAGCTGTTGGGGATTATTCTTAAGGAAGAGAGAGCAAGAGCCCGTGACTGAGCCATGGCCTCACGTCACCTCCTCAGAAGGACAGTGATGCCTGCATTCATGCCATCTTGAAGTGGATACACAGAAATGAATTAAGTAGTCTGAAATTCATTGGTCATTGAAAATCTTAGTTCGCCTTCATCTTGTAGAGCTAACTGCATCAGAGAGTCATGGGTTCCTGGGTCATTCCTCATAAAGTTACTCTTTATACAAACAAAGTTGAGGAAAGACAAAGACCCTTTTGACCTGCTATAACTGAAGTTGATGCCACAAGTTGATTCAGGTGGTACCTCTATCCTTCGTCCTCTTCTTTTGTTGGTCTTAAGTTGGCTTGAGACTCCTAGAAATATCTGGTTAGGGAAGATCAATTGTGTTCATCCTGTTAATTCAACATTTATTGACCCACAGATGTGTGCTGCCTGCTGGGGGTAAAGAGGTATATAAGACTGGTCCTGCTCAGGCTTCATCTCCTCAGCCATAAAAACAAGGACAACAATGACAGCAATTGTGACAACAGCATCTGGAGTGCTGTCATCCCCACGAGGACTAGACGAGATGATGCCATTCCTGCAAAGGCAGCACCCAAAAAACGGTGCCATTTATTATTGCGGTAGTGGGTGGCAGCCAGCAATTTGGCAAATGCAAGGAAATATTCCTCCTGGGGACGCGGGAGAAGTGTGTGCTGACCGATCATCGATCGTCCTTGTTGGAAATCAACTTAAAGAATGTGTCCCGGAGAGGCTCTGTCAGTCTCTCATGGTCTCAACATGAAAAAACATATTTTCTATTGCTGGGAAGTTTGCTCAAGTGAGAGTTGAGTGGAATGACAAAGAAAGCACCCGTCGTTACCTGTGTGGTAACAGCTTGCCTAAGACAGAAGATTACATTTCATTTCCTGATAGAACATCTTGTTACAAATTTCCAACCGCTGTTTTCTGTCAATATTTTGTTTCTATCTTTAATGAATGTACTGAGGTCTCAGGCAATACAGAGAACTAAGGAAATTATCCTCGTTAATTATCAAGTTAAGATTTTCCAGATGACTTTGATTGTTGTTTTCTTAAACATGTAAATGCTTGGGAATTGCTGAGGAAGACACGCAAGTCTTCCTCATCCTGGCACTAGCCTGTCGATGTTTGGTTTCATGTCTTGCCCAGAAATGCGCAAAAGCAGAAAGTCCAATAAAAGCACATTGTATTTCTGGTATTTTTTTCTCTTTATTAATAAGCTTATTTATTTATTTATTTATTTATTTTTCCTTTTTGTCTTTTTTCGTGACCGGCAACGGATCGCAACCCTCAGTGTCACGCCCGTACCGGACCGGGACCGGCCACGGGATCGCAACCCTCGGTGTTGCTCCCGCACCTCGCTCAGCCAGTGAGTGGCCGGTCTGTATGTGGGATCCGAACCCTTGGCGGGAGCGCAGCCGTGCTCCCAAACGGCGCTCTGTAGCAGTGTGCCACCGGGCTGGCACGAATAAGCTTATTTATAAGCTCTAAATATTAAACTCAAGTGTACAAATTAATTTCATAACCTGATAAGTGTAGTCCTACTGATTCTCCATGGTTTCTCCATGTCCAAGAGTTGTCTGTGGCACAAATCTTTGTAACATTTGGTTTTCCTATCTGTTGATTGGAGGTACATTGAGGGGGCAGGGTATTGACTGGCAGTTACTGAAGACCAGTTTGGGTGAGCCAGGCTGGGAGCAACACCCTTGCGCCTGCATGGCCAATGCATCCTTGTCCGAGGGCTGCTCACCCCCACAGCTGCAGGAACGGGGCTGAACAGAGCCGGAGGTCACTCCCAGGACTTGCTCTTCTGGCTGCAGCAGATGGACTCAGGGTTGGACAACAAATCCAGACTGGTACAGTCAGAGTATTTTTCCCAGGAATGTGGAACTGATATACAGGGACCACAACTCATTCCTTTGGGACCTTGAGCTCAAAAACAAATAAAGCCAGCGGCTGGAGAGTATAAGTGGAGAAAAAGAGATAATGTGGAACTGATATACAGGGACCACAACTCATTCCTTTGGGACCTTGAGCTCAAAAACAAGTAAAGCCAGCAGCTGGAGAGAGAATATAAGTGGAGAAAAAAAGACACAGAGACAGAGAAAGGTAAAGAGAGAGACAAGACACAGAGAGACAGAGAGAGACCGAGAGCGAGCACACTCAGAAGGAAGAAAAACAATTAGAATAATGCAATTTCGTAATTTGCTAATTCTTTGTCCCTGCCCATCAACGACTACAGGATGGTTAATCTTCCAGTTTTGCAGATGAGGCAGTGAGACTCGAAGGCGGCAGGGTTTGCCCAGGCTGTCCAGGTGATCTGGGCACTGCTTGACCGGCTCTCACCCCTCGCTGCCTGATGGTGCTGTGATTCTGCAGGAGCAACCGCACTGTGCTGAGCGGCCTGACGCCTTCACAGAGGGGCTTCCGTAGGCGGAGGGAACTACTCCAAATGTTGGGAAAGTTTCCTAAACCAAGATGTTCCTGAGGGTGTCAGGCCTGCTCAAAGGGCACCCCTTGGAGAGGACTCACCCCAACAGCTCCTGGTCTCCTAACCCACTTGACTTTTCTCGTAGCACCCACCACTCCCTGTCATCTATTACACGTTCATTTATTTACTTGCTCTTTGTCTGAATCCTGCGGGAGAGCAGTCTCCATGTAGCAGGAGGTTCCAGTGCTCATTGCCCGGAGCGGTGCCCAGAACACAGGGCAGACACTTGTTGACTGACTGAGTCAGGGTGGGAGCCAGTCCACACCCCAGTGCATCTGACCACACAGTGTCTGTGCCCACAGCTGCTGTCCTTCGGTCAGACAGTAGACAGATGGCTAACACCGCAGGGGTGACCTGGCACTACGAGCTTGGGTCTAACTGCTGGGCCAGTGCGGGGCAGCCAGGGCCAGGCCTGGGTTATTCCCGCATAGACCCGCTGCTGATGACAAGGGGAGGCAGTGAATGCGGTCACACAGCAGCCATCCATGGGCTCCGGAAGCCCCCTGCCACGAGAGATCCTAGGCAGGATAATTAACACCTCCAGGCCTCAGCCATAACACAGGTGTATGAATGGAAACTTCTCTTCAGGCTGTGGTTGAGATTAACTGAATTATTACATCCAAGTGCTTGGAACAGTGCCTGCATATATTAAACACTCATTGAATATTAACTATTCAAATTGTGCCTAATTCTGTTGTCATAGACTACATTTCTAAGAATAGTCTTAAAAATTCCTGCCTCTGGTTATTGGAAAGGTGAGACTAGAGTATATAAACTGAGACGGAGCAACAGAATTTATTCCTCCAAAATGCATGGCCTAGTTGGGAGTCAGCAGTGGAATTTTCTAAGGTAAAGGACAGAGCTATTGACCTTGGGAATGGTGAATGGGAAGAATGATGGACCTCCCTCTCCCCCAGGAAGCAATTATTTAACTAGAGAAAATTATTTTTAAAAATCACTTAAAGTCTCTGAAATTATCCTAAGGTCATACAAGAAATGGAGAAATATTCATTCAGAAATATCTACAGAATCTGTTAGAACAGCGAGTCTGTGGCATTTGAGCTTTGACTTGCCTCCTTCTCCCGTCCCCCTGCACCTGTCTTGGGGAAACTGGAGGTCTGTTCTGCACATATGTGGTCAAGAAGATATCCCACCCACTCTACCCCACTGCCTCCCAGCCCAGGGCTGTAGTTCCACCCTGGGAGGGGCAGCCACCTCTGTCTCTCGCCTCCCCAGCCCTGTGTTGCAGGAGTTCTATTCTTGGTGGGCACAGCAGGGGGCCAGTCCCTATCCCCCACTTAGCCCCACTGCAGGGTGGAAGCTCTTCTCCAGGGGTGGCAGGGCAAGAAACTGGGACGTGAATAGCCCCTGCCCAGATTGCTTATAGGGCAGAGGTTCCATGCAGGGTGGGATAAGCTGGGAGGACCAGGGACTCCCCCACTCCTGCGACCCCTCAAAGAGCTGGTATCCCTCTAGGAAAGCCATTGTTTCTGCCCCCAGCCTGTGCAGTAGTAGCACAGAAGCTCTGCCCAGAGAGAAGCACTGATGACCAGGAGCTCCTGGCTCTGCCTGAGAAGACCAGGCTTATTAGGGACAGGGTGTGGAGACTTAAACAATGGGGATCTTGGCTGAGAGCAATTAAAAAGGTGCTCAAAGCTCCATGACATTAGTAGCAACAAGCAAAACTGCAGGGCCATCAGAAGGTTAACAGAGGGAACCCGGAGAGCCATCCTAGGACACAGTCAACAGGAAAGTTGTCCCTCGCTAGGCCGCACCTGCATCCACCAGGAGCAGTCAGAAAAGGGGGCAGATGAGAAGTTCCCCAGGCCCAAACAGGTCCACTGGCACAGCCCCACAAGCATTGTTGCTTCAGCAAAGCCTCTGACCACATGCAGGCTGACTGCTCTGACCCAGCAACAACTCCTAAAAGCAGCTTAAAAATGAAGTCACTCACATCCCTGGCAATCTGGAATACAGTGTGCATGCCCAAGGCTGTGCTTCTCAGGGCTGGTCAGACAGGGAAAATCCAAAGTATGAGTACCTGGCTGATATGGAACAAAATAAATAATAATAAAAAAAAAAAACCTCCCTGAGTTGTGATAACAGCCTCCAAGTCACACAGACACCCAATGGTGAAGGGTAAAGTCTCACTAGCTAAGGGGCCTTATGCCACCTCTAACAGACAAGTGGCTTACGTTGGCCCCAGGGGCAACTCCTAGATAGCCATGCTAAAGGACAAAATTAAGAAAAACAATTCTGTGCAGGGACATCAGAGGCTACAAACTGCAGGGGAAACAGTATTCATGAACTTAGTTCAGCCACATCACTAAGCAAATAAATAAATGAACAAGCAAACAATGGGGGGAGGGGGAAATTAGTATCTAGAGTTGCTACAATATATTATTTAAATATTCAGCTTTCAGCAAAAAAAAATTACAAGACATGAATGGAAGTGTGAACCATATGCAGGAAATAAAGGCAGGCCATAGAAAATGCTTGGGAAGAGCCCAGATGCTGGATTTAGCAGACAAAGATTTCAAAGCAGCCATCATAAGTGTGTTCAATGAACCAAAGATGATCTTGTCTAAAGAATTAAAGAAGTCATGATAACAGTGGCTCATCAAATAAATAATATTAATACAGAGATGGAAATTATAAAAAAGAACAAAATGGAAATTCTGGAGTTGAATAGCACAATAAATGAAATGGAACTTCACTAAATGGGCTGGCAGAAAAAGAACCACTGAACTTGACAACAAATCAAAACAGATTATAAAAGCTAAAGTACAGCCCCAGGCCCCAAGGCAGTAGCTCTGAAATCACTCGAATCCTCCCAAGAGAAGCCTGACCCACTGACCCCCAGGCCCTGAGGCAGCAGCACCAAATCAGCAGCCACCATGCTGCAGGACACAGCCCAGGTGAGTCCCTACCCCCCCAAGAGGCCTGACCTGCCACCCCCTAGCCCTGGGAAAGCAGCACAAAACCAGCAGCTGCCACAGGACCCAGCCCAGGTGAGTCCCCACCCCTGAGAGGCCAAACCACTGACCCCCAGACCATGAGGCAGCAGAGCTGAAACAGCAGCCCCTGAGGGACCCAGACCAGACATCAGGGTGGAACAAGCGGACCATGAAACCGTCTGCCACAATGACTAAACACCAATGCAGAAATACCAGAAATGAAAAACCAAGAAAGTATGACATCAACAAAGGAATATAATTCTCAAGTTCTAGATCCTATAGAAGAGGAAGTCCTTGAAATGACTGACAAGGAATTTCAAGCAACAATTCTAAGGAAACTAAATGAGATAAAAGATGACTCAGTTACAATGAAATGAGAAAAAGTATACAGGACCTGAAAGAAGAAATGTACAAAGAAATCAATGCCCTGTAAAAGAATGTAGCAGAGACTGTGGAGTTGAAGGATTCATTCAATAAAGGAAAAAACACAATGGAGAGCTTAATCATCAGGGTAGAAGAAGCAGAAGAGAGAACTTCTGACCTTGAAGACAGCCTGTTCAAAATAAAACAGGCAGACAAAAAGAAAAAGA
>NW_007731036.1:52685-53750 GCF_000696425.1 Galeopterus variegatus
AACCCTAAAATACAGAAGAGGATGGAATGATATATTGAAAATACTAAGAGACAAAAATGGCCAGTCAAGGATACTTTACCCAGCAAGGCTATCCTTTCAAAATGAAAGACAAATAGTATATTTCTCAGACAAACAAAAACTGCAAGAGTTCACTAACACAAAACCAGCATAACAAGAAATTCTCAAGGGAGTACTGGCCTTGTACCTGAAAAACAAGCATCATTACCATGAATACACAAAAAAGAACAAATCCCACTAGTAAAATAAAAATGCTAACAATAAAGACAAAATAAGTATATCTACCATCCCAAGAAACCAACAAACACAAGACAAACAGTAAATCAGAAAGAAAGAAACAACAGATTTTTAAAACATCCAAACAAAAATCAGTAAAATGCCAGGCATAAATCAACACCTTTCAATAATAACTCAATGTAAAAGGATTAAGTTCCCCACTCAAAAGACACAGACTGATTGATTGGATTAAAAAGATGGACCGAAGAATATGCAGCCTTCAAGCGACACAACTAACCTGTAAAGACACAAATACACTAAGAGTGAAAGGATAGAAAAAGATATTCNAGAACTTCTGACCTTGAAGACAGCCTGTTCAAAATAAAACAGGCAGACAAAAAGAAAAAGAAAAAAAAATTTTTTTAATCGACCTGACCTGTCAAAATTGAAAATTGAAGAAAATCTAAGAGAGATAACAGACAACCTTAAGCGCTCAATATCCAAATCATAGGTATTCCAGAATGGGAGGAAAAAGGAAATGGAATTGAAAACATATTCAATGAAATAATAGCAGAAAACTTCCCAGGTATAGGGAAAGTCAGATTCAGGGGGCTCAAAGATCCCCAAACATTCAACCCCAAAAGTTCCTCTCCAAGACATGTCATAGTCTAATTGGCTAAACTCAAAGACAAAGATAGAATCTTAAAAGCTGCAAGAGAGAAGTGTCAAGTCACCTAAAAGGAAGCCCCTATCAGACTAACATCAGACTTTTCATCAGAAACCCTAAAATACAGAAGAGGATGGAATGATATATTGAAAATACTAAGAGAC
>NW_007731036.1:54267-54776 GCF_000696425.1 Galeopterus variegatus
GAAAGAGATAGACACTAATACCATAATAGTAGGGGACCTGAACACCCCACTCTCAACATTGAACAGATCATCTAGGCAAAAAATCAACAGAGAAACACAAGATCTAAACAACACTTTAGACCTATTGGACTTGGCAGATATCTTCAGAACATTTCATCCAACAACCTCAGAATATTCATTCTTCTCATCAGCACATGGAATATTCTCCAGGAAAGACCATTTAGGTCACGAATCAAGTCTCAACAAATTTTAATAACATAATTATTCCATGTATTTTTTCAGACCACAGTAGATTAAAATTAGGAATCGATAATGAACGAAACTCTAGAAACTATAAGAATACATGGAAATTAAACAACATTCTATTTAATGACATATGAGTCCAAGAAGAAATGAAACAAAATCAAAGGAAATCAAAAAATGCATTGAAACTAATGAAAATAATGATATACCAAAACCTGTGAGATACTGCAAAAGCAGTAATAAGGGGGAAATTTATCACATTAAAT
>NW_007731036.1:56758-58052 GCF_000696425.1 Galeopterus variegatus
ACAGATTCAATGCAATCCCCATCAAAATTCCAGTGACATTTTTCTCAGAAATGGAAAAAACAACCCTAATATTCATATGGAATAGCAAAAGACCACAAATAGCCAAAGTAATCCTGAGCAAAATATAAATAAATAAAGCTGGAGTCATAACACTACCTGACTTTAAACTATATTACAAAGTTATAGTAACCAAAACAGCATGGTACTGGCATAAATACAGACACACAGGCCAATGGAACAGAATAGAAACCCATACACCTACAGCCATCTGATCTTTGACAAAGGCACCAACGTTACATACTGGGGAAGAGACTGCTTCTTCAGTGAATTGTGCTGGGAAAATTGGNTCTATACATAGAATAGCCTAAAGACTCTACACAAAAAACTCTTAGTTGATAAATGATTTCAGCAAAGCTGCAGGATACAAAATCAACATGCAAAAATCAGTAGCATTTCTACACTCCAACAATGAATTAGCAGAAAAGGAAATAAAGAAAGCTAGTGCACTTACAATAGTCACCAAAAAAATTAAATACCTACAAATAAAATTAACCAAGAATGTGAAAAATCTCTATGATGAGATCTAATAACCACTGTTGAGAGAAATTAAAGAGGACACAAGAAGATGGAAAGATATCCCATTATCTTGGATTGGAAGAATTAATATTGTGAAAGTATCCATACTACCCAAAGTGATCTACAGATTCAATGCAATCCCCATCAAAATTCCAGTGACATTTNCCAAGAAGACATAGAAAATCTGAACAGACCAATAACAATCAAAGAGATTGAAGCTGTTATCGGCAGTCTGCCAACAAAGAAAAGCCCAGGATTGGATGGCTTCACTGCAGAATTCTACCAAACCTTCAAAGAAGAATTAATACCAATTATCTAAAAACTATTCCAAAAAATTGAAACAGAGGCCATTCTCCCAAATGAATTATATGAGGCAAACATCATGCTGATACCAAAACCAGACAAAGACATAATAAAAAAAGAAAACAACAAGCCAATATCTTTGATGATTATAAATGCAAAAATCCTCAATGAAATACTAGCAAATAGAATACAGAAACACAAACATAAAATTATATACCATGATCAAGTGGGATTCATCCCAGGGATGCAAGGTTGGTTCAACATACGCAAATCAAAATTTGTGATACACCACACAATAAAATCAAAGACAAAAACCATATAATCATTTCTATAGATGCTGAAAAAGCATTTGACAAAACTCAACATTTGTTCATGATAAAGTCTCTCTATATATTGGATAAAGAAGGAAAGTATC
>NW_007731036.1:59127-60061 GCF_000696425.1 Galeopterus variegatus
AACAGAATAGAAACCCATACACCTACAGCCATCTGATCTTTGACAAAGGCACCAACGTTACACACTGGGGAAGAGACTGCTTCTTCAGTGAATTGTGCTGGGAAAATTGGACATTCGTATGTAGGAGAATGAAACTAGACCCGTACCTCTTGCCATATACCAAAATCAACTCAAAATGGATTAAAGAATTAAATATATGTCCTGAAACAAACTCCTTAGAGAAAACATAGGGGAAACACTCCAGGAAGTAGGATTGGGCATGGACTTTATGAATACAACCCCTAAAACACAGGTAACAAAAGAAAAAATAAACAAATAGCATTAAATCAAACTAAAAAGCTTTTCACAGCAAAGAAACAATGAACAGAGCAAAAAGACAACTAACAGAGTGGGATATTATATTTTCAAAATATACATCTGACAAAGGATTAATATCCAGAATATACAAAGAACTCACACAACTTAACAGCAAAAGAAGCCAAGTAATCCAATTAAAAAATAGGCAAAGGAGCTGAATAGGCATTTTCCAAAGGAAAATATATGAATGGCCAACAGACATATGAAAAAATGCTCAACATCACTCTGCATTCAGGAAATGCAAATCAAAAGAACTTTGAGATACCATCTCACTCCAGTTAGGATGGGTAATATCCAAAAGACTGAGAATGATAAATGAAGGCGAGGTTGCAGAGAAAAAAGAAACCCTCCTACACTGTTGGTGGGTCTGCAAAATGGTGCAGCCTTTAGGAAAAATGGTATGGAGGTTCCTCAATTACAGATAGATCTACAACATGACCCAACTATTCCATTGCTGGGTATATACCCAGAGAAATGGAAATCATAATGTCAAAGGGATACCTGTACTTCCATGTTTATTGCAGTGCTATTTACAATAGCCAAGAGTTGGAACCAGCCTAAATGTCCATCAGTAGAT
>NW_007731036.1:60949-73100 GCF_000696425.1 Galeopterus variegatus
GTGAAATAAGCCAGGCACAGAAAGAGAAATATCACATGTTCTCACTTATTTCTGGGAACTACTAAAAATTAATAAACAAATATACAAAGAAATAAATGGGGGGGAGGGAGGTAGAAGACACAACAATCACAACAATTCCTTGAACATGTTATGACAAGTGAAGAAATATGATGTTGACTGGCCGAGGAGGGGGTCGGAGGAATTGATAAAAGGACATGAAAATCAACTACATCATATATTGATAAATTAAAATAGAATATAAAGTTAAATACAGAGAGGAAAAAAAATGAACAATGACAAAAAAATGAACAGAGCCAAAGAAACATGGGACACTGTTAAGTGCATGGTCAAATGTGTAATGAAATTACCTGAAGGATAGAAAAGAGAAAAAGAGTAGAAAAAATATGTTTTAAATAATGGCTAAAATGTCCCAAATGCGATGACAAATACTAATCTACAAATCCAAGGAGTTCACTGAATACCAAATAGGATAAAAGCAAAGAAATTGAGAGCTAGACATATCATGTTAAAATACTAAAAGCCAAAGAAATAGAAAATCCTGAGAGCAGCAAGGGAAATATGACTCATCACATTAAAAAAAATCCAGTGAGATTAACAGCTGAGGTATCAGAAGCAAAAGAGGCCAGAAGGCAGTGGGAAGACAAATCAAATTACTGAGAGTAAAAAGTGTCAACGAAGAATCTTATATCCAACAAGACTATCTTACAAAAAGGAAGACAAAATAGACATTCCCAGGTAAACAAAAGGTAAGAGAATTTGTTACTAGACAGACCACCTTATGAGAAATACCAAAGGAAGTCCTTCAGGCTGAGACAAGGGACTCCAGACAGTAACTCAAATCCACATGACAAAACAGAGTGCAAGCAAAAGTTCTTCTGAGATGATTACAAAAGATGGTATAATGGCATATTTCTTCCCCTCTTTTTCACTTAACTGATGTAAAAAATGCTTGCACAAAACAATATGTATATAATTATATTATTTCGATCATGACATATAAAAATGTAATGCATGCTGAAATAGTAGAGTGGGAATATAGTTGTATTGGAATAAGGGAATTACCTCAGAGGGTAACCTAAACCCACAGAAATAGAGAATTAGAAGTGGTAAATAAGAAGGTCAATATAACAAACTTCATAAATACTACTTGCTGTCCTTTCTTCTCTCGACTTCTTTGAAAGATTTAAGATTATATAAAGTAACAATTATAACAATATATTGTTGGGTTTGTAACATATATAGAAGTAATATGTATAACATTAATAGTACAAAAATGAGTCTAGAATGGAGGTATGTAGAAGTAAGTTTCTGTGGTTCATTGGTATTAAGTTAGTATACATCTGAAGTAGATTTTGATGTTAAGATGTATATTATAATCCCTATAATAACCACTAAGAAAATAACTTTAAAAATAGTAAAAAAGTCATTAAAAGAATAATAAATATCCTATAATAAAATATCCACTTGATACAAAACAAGGCAGTAAAAAAGAAAAAGAGGACATATAGAAAAAAAGTGTAATGGCAGATGTAAATCCAACCATACCAATAAAATAGCATTAAATGTGAATCAACTGAACTATTCAATCAAAAGGCAGAGATTATCAGATTGGAAAAAGGGAAGCAAGATATATAAAGCATGTGTGTGTGTTTCAGAATCTATACTCTACACTGAATCTTTTATAGAATATATATATATATATTCTTTTATAGAATATATATATATTCTATAAAAATAAAATATAAAATATAAATATAAAATATAAAAATATAATTATATATATATATATATATATATATTCTATAAAAGATCCAGTGTGATTTCAAAAAATACAAATAGGTTGAAAGTAAAAGAAGGAAAAACATATACCATGCAAACAGCAATCATGGCAGAACTGGAAAGACTATAGTAACATTGGAAAAAATAGACTTTAAAACAGAAAATGTTACTTGGGGTAAAAAGAGACATTTTATTAATGATAAAAAGGTCAATTCATCAAGGACATATATATAACAATTATAAACCTATATGTACCTAACAGCAGCACCCCAAAGTGCATGAAACAAACTGACAGAATTGAAAGGAGAAATACATTACTTAATGATAGTAGTTAGAGACTTCAATACCCCACTTTAAATAACTTATAAAACAAATAGGCAGAAGATCAACAAGGAAATAGAAGACTTAATACTCTAAGCCAACTAGACATAACCAATCTCCACCCAAAATAGCATTCTAAATTACCAAAATCAAAATAAAAGAGGGGACATGTTTTAAAAATAATAGCATTCTTCTCAAGTACACATTAAACTTTCTCCAGGATTGACAATATGATACAAAATAAAATAAACTTCAATAAATTTAAAGGGATTGAAATCATACAAAGTATATTGTCTGAGCAAGAGGAATTAAATTAGAAATCAATAACAAAAAGAAGTTTGAGAAATTCACAAATATGTAGAAATTAAATAGCATACTCCCAATGGTTCAAAGAAGAAATCACAAGGGAAATTAGAAAAACCTTGAGATAAATGAAAATGAAAGCATGACATGCCAAAATTTATAGAATGCAGCTAACGCAGTGCTCAGAGGAAAATTTATAGCTATACTGCCTATATTAAAAAACAAGTATGATCTATCAATAACCTAACTTTCTGCATTAAGAAACTACAAAAATGCTCTCACAACAAAAAATGATAGGTATGTGAAGTGATGGATATGTTAATTAGCTAAATTTAACCATTTCACAATGTGTACATGTATCAAAACATCATGTTCTACATTGTAAATATATACAACTTTTGTCAACTATACCTCAACAAAAATAAATTTTTAAAAATGAGAAAAAAAAACCTAGAAAAAGAATAGCAAACTAAACCTAAAGCCAGCAGAAGGAAGGAAATATCAAGATTACAGCAGAAATAAATGAAATAGATAATAGAAAAACAATAAAGAAATTAACAAAATCATAATGTGGTTCTTTGAAAAGATGTACAAAATGACGATCCTATAGCTGACTCACTAAGGAAAAAAATTGGAAGACTAAATTGCCAAAATCAGGAACAAAAGAGGGGACATCTATAAAAATAATGACCTTATAAAAATTTTAAAAGTGAAAAATTTTATAAGTGAATACTATGAACAATCATATGCCAACAAAGTTAAACAAAATGGACAAATTTCCTGGAAAAACACAAACTACCAAAATCAGTTCAAGAAGAAATAGAAAATTTGAATAGAATTAAAACAAGCAAAGAGGTTTAATTAATAATATAAAAACTTCCTACAAAAGCTCAGGCCAGATAGCTTCATTGGCAAACTATTAAACATTCAAAGATGTTTCAATACCAGTCCTTTACAAACTCTACCAAAAAATGGAGGAGTGAACACTTCCCAACTCACTGTATAGACCCTAACTATCCTGATGTCAAAACCAGGCAAAGACATCAGAAGAAAAGGACACTACAGACTAATGTCCCTTCTGAATGTAGATTTTAAAATCCTCAAACACGGGCCGAACCCATGGCTCACTCGGGAGAGTGCGGCGCTGGGAGCACCGTGGCTGCAGATTCGGATCTTATATAGGGATGGCCAGTGCGCTCACTGGCTGAGCGTGGTGCGGGCGACACCAAGCCAAGGGTTACAATCCCCTTACCAGTCACAAAAAAAAAAAAAAATCCTCAGACACTAACAAACAGTAATTATACTCCATGACTAAATGGAATTTGTCCCAGGAATACAAGGTGGGTTAAACAGTAGTCAATGTAATACAACTTACCAATAAAATAAAGGACAAAACCACATGAGCATCTCAATAGATACACAACAAAATTTTGACAAAATTCAAATACTTTCACAGCAAAAAAAAAAAAAAAAGAAAAAAACTCAATGAACTAGTAGTAAAGGAAACTTTCTTATACTGACCCTATATTTATGGTCAATTGATTTTCTTTTCTTTTTTAATTTTATTTTTTAACTATACATACATGTGGGGTACAATGTTGATTTTCAATAATTGTGTAGCATGTCTGGTGGTTAGATCAGTATAGGTAGCTTATTCATCATTACAATATGCAATCATTCTTTGTGTCCATTGACCAGTTCCTCATTAGCTCCACTCTCTCTCCCCTTCCCCTCCCCTTTTCCACCTCTAGTTTTCTAAAAATTCAACATACTACTGTGATTGTTGTTTCTTTCTCTCTGTCTCTCTTTATAGTTCATTTGTTTATTTATGGATTCAGCCCCCAGCTATGAATGAGAACATGTGGTATTTCTCTTTTTGTACCTGGGTTGTTTCACTGAGGATAATTTTCTCCAGGCTCATCCATGTCGTGTCGACTGATTTTCAACAAGGGTGCCAAAGCAACTCAAAAGGAAAGAATAGTCTTTTATCTTTTAAATTTTTTGAATTTTATTTTTTTCCAGCTTTATTGAGCTACAATTGACAAATACTGTATATATTTAAGGTATACTGTGTAATGTTTTGATATACGTACACTTGTGAAAGGATTACCACAATTAATCTAATTAACATATCCATCAACTCAAGTAGTTAATGTAGTGTGTGTGTGTGTGTGTGTGTGTGTGTGTGTGTGTGTGTGTGAAGAATAGTTGTTTAAATGAATGGTGCTGGGACAATTGGACATGCATATACAAAAAAAATGAAGTCTGACCCCTTTTTTATACAATACACAAAAATTAACTAAAAATGAACCACAGACCTAAGTGTGAGAGCAGAAACTATAAAGCTGTTAGATGAAAACACAGGTGTCAATCTTCACGACCTTGGGTCAGACAATGGTTTCTTAGATATGACACCAAAAGCACAAGCAACAAAAGAAAAACATAGAAAAATTGGACTGCATTAAGATAAAAAACTTTTTTTTTTTTCCTTTTTGTCTTTTTTACTGACCGGCAATGGGATCACAACCCTCGGTGTTGCGCCTGAACCGTGCTCAGCCAGTGAGCAGGAACCGGTCTCCACATGGGATCCGAACCCTCGGCAGGAGCGCCACTGCGCTCCCAAGCGGCGCACTCTCCAGTGCGCCCCCGGGCCGGCCCAAAAACTTTTTTGTTACAAACAATACCATCAACAATGTAAGAAGACAACCCACAGAATGAAAAAAAAAATTTTGCAAGTCATATATCTAATGAAGGACTGGTATCCAAAATATATAAAGAACTCTTACAACTCAATAATAAAGATAAATAACCCAATTAAAAATTAACAAAGGATTTGAATAGTCTAAAGAAGTCATAAGAATGGTCAATTAGCACATGAAAATATGTTCCACTTCACTGGCCGACATGGAAATGCAAATCAAAACCACAATGAGCTGTCAGTTCCAACACACTAGGATGGTTATCATCAAAAAGACAGATAATATCAAGTGTTGATGAGGATGTGAAGAAATTGTAACCTCTGAGATGAAGAACCAGTGAAATTATATATACTGCTGAGGAGAATGTAAAATGGTGCAGTCACTTTGGAAAACAGTTCAGCTATTTCCCAAAAAAGTTAAACAGAGTTACCATATGATCCAGCAGCTTCTCTCCTAGGTATATTCCCAAGAGAAATGAAAACGTATGTCCACACAGAAATTTATACACAATAGCAGCATCATTCACGAAGTCAAAAAGTAGAAACAACCCAAATGCCTATCATCTGATGAATGGATAAATAAATATGGTATATCCCTACAGTGGAATATTATTCAGCCATAAAAAGGAATGAAGTACCACTCATGCTCCAACATGAATAAACCTTGAAAACACACTGAGTGAAAGAAGACAGACAAAAAAGTCCACATATCATCTGATAACATTTATATAAAATGTTTAGAGTAGACAAATCTATAGAGACAAATTCAATTAGGGTTGGCAGGGGCTGAGAGTATAGGGTATGGGTGGACAGTAGAGTCTAAGGAGTGTGGGATTTCTTTTGAGGGAAATAAAACGGATCTAACATTCACCATGGTGATGGCTGCATAACTCTTGAATTACAAGTAGGTGAATTATACCTCAATAAAGATGTGAAAATAATAACAGACAGGACTCACACATCTTCTTTAGACAGGAACTTAGTCTCACTGCAGAAAACGTGTTTAAACCTGCTTCCGAATGACACATAATTTCGAAACCGTTCCTAAAACTTTCAGGAGCCCTGGTTTGTGTTCTCTCTTAGCCTCGGGAGGGAAGCATGCGGGGAGCATGGCTGTGTTATCTGTTACTCAGTGTAGCTTTCACCTTGGGCTAAGAAGACATGATTCTTCAAAGGTTTGCAGCAGAAATGCCATTTTAAAAAATGGTCTAGATTTTTCTGTCATAAAATAAGCCATGTTGTTTTTAAAAGTTAGTATTCCACCTAGCAAAGATATTACTTTTATTCCATTTTAACCATTCTAGGGTAGGCAGTGTACTTCACGTTCACTGTTTCCTTGTATCCATATAAATCTTCAAATGTGTGAATTGAGTTTTGCATCCACTTTGGCCGTCTTTGTACAGTTCTCTTCTTGATTTTCTCAAGATAAGCAAGTCTGTTTTTGTGGTTGTTTTAAAGAAGAGTAGAGATATACTGCACAGTACAGTTTGTACAGTTCAATACACAAACTACCTGTAATCCGGCCTGGGTCTGTTTAGAAATGGTGATATTTTAGAAAAGCCCATTTTCTGACCATTCTACTCAGAGCCAAATATCGAGGACTTCAATGCTTGGTTTGAAAAAGAATGAGCCGGGGAGTTTTCTGAAGGCCTCACTTGCCTCATTCTTTGCCAACACTGTGGATCTCTCTGCCAAGTCGGCAGAGTGTGGTGACAATGGCCATTCCCGTTCCGAATGCTGCTGTAGGGTTTTTATGCTCCACATGACTCCAGATGTAGAAATACATATTAATACAGTTCTGGGACATAAAACTGTAGCTAGACAACCTGCTAGTGGGCTAAAAGGTACCATTATGAGCAACACTACACAGCTCAACAAGACAAAACAGAAGAGGAAGTAGGGTGTTAGTGACCAGTGACAGTTCCTACTGAGAAGTAAGATCTCACCCTGGAGTAATTTTATTATACATGGGCTTGTCAAGGGTTCTCTTAAATATGGAAAATGCAGTTAATAGACTGCCTGGAGGATTTTCCAGCTTGGATTCATCTCATGTCATGATATTATCCTTATCCTTAGCTCTTGGGCTCTGGTCCTGTCTCTCTGTTGCAGAAGTAAAGATTTTCTGTTTGTTTCTATGTGCCAACTTATATTACATTGTGGTATTTGTGGTTTCTTGATCTGAGAGGTTGTATAGGGAGAGCTGAAGAGACACCAGTGGTCAGTAGCTGTTTCTTCTTGCAAGAGCAAGGCATTTCCTTCTAGGACTGGCAGGGACCCTCCTTCTGAATCCAGACCCCAGCTTTGCTTTGGAGGAGGAAAATGCAGTTGAGCTTAATATTTACTGAGCACTTAGCAGAGTGTCTGATGGATAATTTCTGCTTCTTTGTTGGCCAAACTCTCTGTTATAAGGCTCCAGCTGGACAGGGTTGAAAGTATTATTGGATACCTGGTATCAGCCAAGGTCATGGTTATTCGGAAGACCAGATGATGGACAACAGCAGACCCAGGTCTGAGTCCATATGCCATAATTTACTTGCTGTGCAACCTCAGGCCTTATCTCAAGCACATAATATGCTTGGATAAGTGACAGCTCTTTCTCCTCTTGTCCCCGGATAGCAAAAGTTTGCTTTGGTCTCTGCACTTATTGAGCGCCTCAACTTTGCACAGTATTTTCGACAAAGTTTTATTGCGCATCTTCCATTGGCTGGGCATTTCCGCCTCTGTCATCTCCTTAATTCCCATCGTAGCTTTCTAAGGAGGATATGTGACNAGGAGGAAAATGCAGTTGAGCTTAATATTTACTGAGCACTTAGCAGAGTGTCTGATGGATAATTTCTGCTTCTTTGTTGGCCAAACTCTCTGTTATAAGGCTCCAGCTGGACAGGGTTGAAAGTATTATTGGATACCTGGTATCAGCCAAGGTCATGGTTATTCGGAAGACCAGATGATGGACAACAGCAGACCCAGGTCTGAGTCCATATGCCATAATTTACTTGCTGTGCAACCTCAGGCCTTATCTCAAGCACATAATATGCTTGGATAAGTGACAGCTCTTTCTCCTCTTGTCCCCGGATAGCAAAAGTTTGCTTTGGTCTCTGCACTTATTGAGCGCCTCAACTTTGCACAGTATTTTCGACAAAGTTTTATTGCGCATCTTCCATTGGCTGGGCATTTCCGCCTCTGTCATCTCCTTAATTCCCATCGTAGCTTTCTAAGGAGGATATGTGACTTTCCATCTTTTTCCAGACCAGGAAAATGAGTTTTAGAAAGTTTCAATAACTTGCGCAAAGCCCACTGCCAGTACATGAGAAGATGGCTCTGGAAACGCAAGCCCAGCGTCTTTTCGGCATTTCCGCCTCTGTCATCTCCTTAATTCCCATCGTAGCTTTCTAAGGAGGATATGTGACCTTCCATCTTTTTCCAGACCAGGAAAATGAGTTTTAGAAAGTTTCAATAACTTGCGCAAAGCCCACTGCCAGTACGTGAGAAGATGGCTCTGGAAACGCAAGCCCAGCGTCTTTTCCTTCATCGAGGCCTGGCTTGCCCACAATGCCTCCCTGGGCCACCATGGGGTGCTCCTCACACCAGGGATCAGCTCTGTGCAATGTCCATGTTCAGCTGAAGTAGGCTGCCAGCCTCTGGCCTCTGCAGGGCCACTTTCTTCTCGGAGAAGGGTCTGTCCATTGTGTGGCCACAGTGAGCACCCGACAGGCTTGGGAGCAGTCCTGGAAGGGGCTTGAGGGGGACTAGGATCTGGTGGGATCCTAGCTACCTCCCCCATCTCCTCAGAGAGAGGGAACCCAGCAGGGGATGTGCGACTGGGGCGTGGCCTGGGGCCTGCTGAGACCCCTCCCCGCACCCCCCAAGGCAAGCCCGGCTGTCCTCCTGCCCCTTCATTCTCACCTGCGAGATGTGAGCAAGAAGTCAAATGCTAGGAGGAAACAAAACAGCTTTATATCATTCTTAAAGGTTTATTGTGAAACTTCGAGAAGCACGTTGGGTGGAAATTACTTGGTATGTTGTTCGTGGGCCTGCCAGGGCCCTTGAGGTGAGGACCAGCCACACGGGGTGGGCAGAGGCAGGTGCAAATCCAGGCCCAACCTGCCCGCTGAGGAAACTCCTACTTTCCCCAGGGTTTTTCTTGAAGGTCATTCCTACCTTTTGGCCTCCTAAGAGTAATGATCTCCTAACAATAGCGCTGTGACAGATAATTGAACCCACACCTGCCCTTGACCTGAGCCCAGCTTGTGGAGCCAACTCACTGGCAGGGTATGTGGCTGGCCCACCTCTCCCTGGTCCCAGAGCAGCAAGTGGCCCAGGCCAGGCCCATCAGAGTGACCATGACGGGTTCAGGTGAATGTGTGACCTGGGTCAGGCACACTAGAGTGACCATGACAGGCTTGGATGGATGTGTGACCCAGTGCAAGCACTACAGAGTGACCACAATGGGCTTGGGTGGACGTGTGACCCTACAGGCCTCCGTGGGATCCACTGGAACCCCTGGGGGAGAACAAGGCTCAGAGCTGCTCCACTCGATGTGTGGTGACATCTGCCTGAGAATGGAGCCCAAGGAAGGAAAGCGAAGCCAGGCGGAAGGAGGAAGGTGGCGTGACGCCGTGTGAGCTTCCTTCTCCCCACGTCCACTCACTCCGGGAGATGGCCCCAATTCTGCACTTGCAGGAGCCACTAGAGATACCTTTTGTTCTGGGCAGTGTGAGCAGATTCCAGTCCCTTGAAAGTGTGACCCCTGAGTGAAAATCTTTCCCATTTTCATGTTGAGCTTCACAAACATCTATACGTGGCTGCGTGCACATGCTGAGACGAGTCAGTGGCCCCATCTCTGTCCCTTCTCGTGCCACGAGCCTCAGGGTCCTCACATGTGGACCCTCTCGGGAGTGATATGGAGCTGGAAGGGCTGCGGGGTGGGCACCCAGCGCAGCGTCAATCCAGGTAGCGGTCAGTCCACTTCTTGGAAGGGCTCTCCAGGCATGAAACACCTGGAGAGCTGCACGACTCAGGTCCATAACCCAACACTAATCACCTCCAAAGTGATTAGGGCCTAGTGAGGTGAAGACAGACGGTATTGGCCCCTGTGCTCAGGTGCCTCACATTCCAGCTGGAAGGAGAGGACAACTCACAGTGAGAAGCAGCTCCAGGGCCCAGCAGGGAAGGGACAAAGCCCCTTCCTGTAAACCCCATCACATCGCAGCACCCACGCCACAGTCAGAGATGCCACCGACCCCTGCCAAGCCATGCCCCTCTCCCTAACACTACTCAGGACTTTACGGCAGCAACAAAAGCTTTGATGAGGTGCTAAACCCAGGGTGCCCGTGGGTAGTGTGGGAAGACCTAGCAGCTCCTGCAAGTGCACAGCCACTCCCGAGAGGCCTGAGACACTTGCTCCCACCAGAGCGTCCCCAGAGCCTGGCACTGCGGAGAAGGGGAGCATGTCCAGCTGTCCTCTCCTGTCATCACTGCCTCTGGGCATGTCACGCTGATACAGTGACGATGCCCACCTGAACCCCCACTGTGAAGTGCTCTGTGCACAAGAGGCATTAGGATTCATCTCTTCTAGACCCGACCAGGTTGTAAAGGTGACTCTTTTACAGGAGGGGAAGAGGAGGCTGCTCAGAGAAAAGTTGGCCTGGACAGAGAGAGAGAAAGACGGAAAGATATAAAGAGAGAGAAAAGAGAGGGAAAAGGAAGGAGGAGGGAGAAAGAAAGAAAAACCCTAGATTAATCTTTGTAACTCTCTACAAGGAAGCCCACTCCTGCCCCACAGCTCTTTCTCCATCACATAACAAATTGGTGTACTTGATTTCTAATTTCGGGATGAGCAAGACAAATGCTTTTCTTTGAAATTCTTTAAAAAATCACATAAGAATTACCATTTCCCCTTCCTAGTGGAAGCAACCCGAGTTTCACTGACTAATTTTAAATGACAATCTCGTAGGAGATGATGTGAGGTTTTTCTGAGTACACGATCGTGTCCACATTTGCTCAGCTCAATGCTACACTTATTTCCAAGAGGCAAATATTAAAAGCTGTGTGGTCAGCTCTGGAATGTCAATCCTCCTCTCTCCCCAAAGATTTCTACCTACCTTCCAAGAGCTGGATCAAAAGTTCTCTTCCTTTAAACGTTTCGCAGCTCCACAACCAGAAAAAAACACTCTCTGCTTCCTTAGGATATGGGCTCTGATTTCCTGCACTGAACTCAGATGTCCTGCAGGGCAGCTACTCTGACTTAAATTTGTGCTGAGGCACAGAAAAGTTTTGCTGAATAAATGAACATGGATGGCTATGAGTTTTTCTTAGAAGGTGTTGAGTTCTGTTATAATTATTTGTCTTATTTTTCCAACTAATTATGAACTGCTCAAGTGGAGACTGTGTCTTGTTCGTCTTTAAATATCTATGGTGTCCGATAAATATTTGTTGAAGGGAGTCAAAAATAATTCATTTAAAAAAACACCAAAATCCTTATACTGAGAAAAATCTTTAACATTTTAGAGTTAATTCATAACTTTCATTAGTTAATGTTTTCAGAGCAAAAGTCTTTGAGATTGTTTTTCTCAAAACTTTTATAGATTTCATCCAAAGTCTCGACAACAATTCTTGATCAGCACAACTTGAGTAAAAACTAACAAATACCAAACCAGGAAGAAATTTTTAAAAATTCTCTCTTCTTACATAAGGCTAGAAAAAGTGAAAGATCAAATAAATCAAAGATTCTTAAAGCTTATCTATCTAGAAATGTATGGAGCTTTTTAAACACAATATGATTTGTATTTCCCATCTTTATAATAACAAATATTTGAACATTGTTTGGGGGCAGAAAGACCACTGGGATAACTAACTTTTGTTAAATTTTGATAAATATTTTGATAAATATCCAAAACTCTTAAAGAATATACAAATGAATATGAACAAACAAAACAATTTCGGGCCGGCCCGGTGGCGCACTGGAGAGTGCGCCACTTGGAAGCGCGGCAGTGCTCCCGCCGAGGGTTCGGATCCCATGTGGAGACCAGT
>NW_007731036.1:74044-77894 GCF_000696425.1 Galeopterus variegatus
ACACCTAGGGTTGCGATCCCGTTACCGGTCAGTAAAAAAGACAAAAAGGAAAAAAAAAAAACAATTTCATAGAAAAATGGGCAAAAGTTATGGACAGAAAATTCACAAAAAGGAAACATGAATGGCCAAAAGCCATGACATGATGTTCAATCTCACCAGTAATTAGAGACATGCAAATTAAAACGGCAATGATATCACTTATACACATGAAGCTGACAATGATTAAGGTACATTGGTGAGTGATGTACTGCTCAAGTGGGGTGATTTTGCCCCTCTGCGGACATGTGGCAATGTCTAGAGTCATGTTTTGGTTGTCATGACTGGGGAGTACTACTGTCATCTGGTGGGTAGGGGCCACAGACGTTGCTCAACATCCTGCAGTGCACAAGACGGCCCCCACAACAGAGAATTATGCAGCTGAAAGTGTCAATTGTGCCCAGATTAAGAAACTGAGACACATCAGAGGGGAAGTAGATCAACTGGAGCTTTTGGACATTGCTGGTGGGAATGTAAATCGGTCAAGCAGTATGGAGCCCAATGTGATAGGATCTAGCAAAGATGAAGGATGTGCACACCCTACAAGCCAGCAATTCCATTTTGAGGTTTACACCTTAGAAAAACTCTCACATTGAAGCACGAGGAGACGTAGTTAAAACTGTTTATGATGGTATTGTTTGTAATAGTCAAAAATTGGCAGACCCATCAATAGGGAAATGGATAAACAAATTATGATATATTTGTATGACATAATATTATGCTGCATTAAATTGAACAAACTAGGGCACACATATAACATGAATAGATCTCATAAACATGATATTGAGAAGAAAATGTGCTCCCCAAAAGTATACAATAACATTAACAAAAAGTTTTAAAGACCTCAAATCAATATTATCTAAATCCTTATCAAAATTTAAATGGTGTTCTTTGCAGAAATAGAAAAAGCCATCCTAAAATTCATAGGGAATCTCAAGAGACTTTAAATAACCAAAACAATCCTAAAAGAACAAATCTGGAGGACTCACACTTCCTGGTTTCAAAACTTACTACAAAGCTACAGTAATTAAAATGTGAAATATATTTGTTTTATAGTATTTCTATTTGATCCCCCCAAATTTAATAACTTTGAGTATCCTTATGATTATTATGACAATGTGGATATTTTTATAAGTTCAATGAAAATTAACTCTCTTTATAACAGTATATAATTTACAAGTTTGGTTATAAGATAGCATGTCTTTTCTAAGTTGCTGACCCCTAGTGATGTTGTCCTAATTTGGCCTAACTGCTGTTTCATCCTGCTGTTCATCTTTCCCCCGCTCACATGCGACAGGACATAACCTGAGGATGAGCCTTCTCAGTGCCGTGGGATTTATACAAAGAAAAGTAAGACCCTTTCAATCAAAATATTAATCATCTATGCTTTTATGAGGAATGCCTTGATCATTAAGGGGGAAATAATATATTGTCTACAAAAGCAGTTCTCTACATTTTCTCAGCCTTAAGAGGGTTTTTGTAACTTGGATGAGACATCCTATTTCTAAACAAAAGATTTATAATTGATCAAAAAAATTTTACAAGGACTAGATGCTTTGAAAACAGTAATGTCCTGGACAGGTGAACATTAACAAAATCAACTATTATAAGGAACAGAACCCCATTGTGGAGTTCCAACAACTGGTAATTACACCCCAATTCACAGTACCTAGGACGATGCTGATGCAACCACCCTGAGAGACAATGACATCATCAGTCCTCACCTGAAATAAATTAAAAGGACTTGCTATGCTAAATGATACTAACTTTGCTTTAACAAAATGCCTTTGTCTTAACTGTGAAAACCTGATCAATAGCTTTTTCTTTTTCTTTTAATTAAATAAATAAAGCAGGGGAGATGTGGAGTATACTATAAAGCAAATATATTTCACAGGGCCTAGTTCCCTGTAGTTTCAGGTTTAGCCTAACCGTTGAAATTACATATAGAAATGTTGACCTTGCAAAAGACAGGAAACTTTCCTCAGGCTAGGGTCTCTGATGTGGATGGAGAATTGTAACACAGCAAGGTTGCTGGCTCAAGGACAGACAAGATACTTGATTGAAATGTAAAGATACTGGGAAAATTACTGTGGGGAAAAACAGTGTTTGCTAAGATCAAGCTTTTGTTGGTGGATTGACTTAAACTTTTGCAAATTGCATTATGGAATGTCACTTTACTTGTTTCACTGATGTTACCAGCCTCTATTGTTAAACTATAACCCCACCTATGTTCTTTTTCTGTAACTTCCTGGTCTAGAGAATAAATGCAGGGCAAGAACCACAGTTCGTGGTTAATTTCCCAAAAGAAGGAATGCCTCTCTCTTGAGGGTTCCAGGAGGTTAGCCCCTTCAGGGTCTCTCACTGCTTGGAAGAGATGGGCTTTGAGTAATCCTTCTGTGGCTCTGTCACCCAGGGGAAGAGAGGTGACAAATCTGTGTGAGGCAAAGCAACATCAAAACATCATGGTACTGGCATAAAGGCAGACAAACAGACCAATAAAACAGAATTGAGAGCCCAGAAATAAACATATGATCAAAAGATTTTTGACAAGGGTGCTAAGACCATTCAATGAAGAAAAGATAGTCTTTTCAACAAATGGTGCTGGGAAAACTGAATAGCCACATGCAAAAGAATGAAGTTAAACTGTTCCTTTAGACCATATACAAAATTAACTCAAAATGAATTCATGACCTAAATGTAAACCTAAAATTACAAAACTCTTAAAAAAATAAGGCAAAACCTTCATGAAACTGGGTTTGACAATGATTTCTTGGATGTGATAACAAAGGCACAGGCAAAAAAAAAAAGAAAAAGTAGAAAATTGAACTTCATAGAAATTTAAAAATTTTGTACATCAAAAGATGTTATCCACAGAGTAAAAAGAAAACCCACAGAATGGGAAAAAATATTTGCAAATCATGTATCTAATAAGGGATTAACATCCAGAATATAGAGAGAACTTCTAAAACTCAACAACAAAAAACTAAACCATCCAATTCAAAAGTGGATGAAGGATGTGAGTAGAAATTTCTCCAAATAAGATGTACAAATAGCTGATAAACACATAAAAAGATGCTCACCTCACACCCATTAAGATGGCTATTATCAAAAAAAGAAATTAAAAAATCCAGAAAATAACAAGTGTTGGTGAGAATGTGGAGAAACTGGAACGCTTGTACACTATTAGAGTGTATAATGGTGCAGCCACTGTAGAAAATGGTATAGAGGTTCCTCGAAAAATTAAAAATAGGATTGCCATATGATCCAGCAATTCCACTTCTGATTATATACCCCAAAGAACAGAAATCAGGGTCTCGAAGAGATATTTGTACACCTCTGTTCATATCAACATTATTTACAATAGCTAAGAGGTGGAAGCAACCCAATTGTCCATCAGCTGATGAATGGATAAACAAAATGTGGTACATCCATACAATGGAATATGATTCAGCCTTCAAAAGGAAGGGAATTCTGACACATGCTACGATATGGATATATCTTAAGGACATTATGCTAAGTGAAATAAGCCAGTCACAAAAGGACAAATACCATATGATTCCACTTACATGAGGTTTCTAGAGTAGTCAAAATCATAGAGACAGGAAGTAGAATTGAAAGAATGACAGGACCCGAACTGACAGTTCACCAGAGAAGTTCTGCTTTATTTGAGGGTGAAGCATACATTTATAGAGAGCTGAGTTCCGGGAGAGGGTGGTTAATACGCAGGGTGGTAGCTGATTGGTCGGAAGGGCAGGTGATGATTTTGATAGGCCATACTTTGGCACCGGCGGGAATGTTAGGACCTGGAAGAGAA
>NW_007731036.1:78412-80079 GCF_000696425.1 Galeopterus variegatus
GGTTCAGAGACGAACCGGGAGGGAGGAAGGTATAAGTCATCACTTAACCTTCCGTCACCTCAGCAAGGGTGAGTGCCCGGAGGCTCGAAGGAACCCGGCGCCGGGATTTTCGGGAGCCCTGGGCTCAGAGAAACAGAAACAGTAAATTGAAAGAGAAAGTGAGAGAATGGGAGCTTCGCCCTGCAAGGATCGCCTTTAACTTTGGGTTGGGAGAGGAGTAGAATGTGGACGGTCTGGTGTGACGAGGGAGTATTTAGGGGCCCACTGAGGCCCTGAAGGCTGTAGTGGGGCATACTGCCCCTGTTAGGGCTGGACGCCAGAGGGGTAGTCCTAGTTTAAAATGGCACCTCTAAAGGGAGACTTACGTTTGGATGAGCCGGTGGTGGGTGCGGAAAGTCAGCGCCAGAGAAAATGGACGAGGGCGAAGCGTCAGCAGCGGGAACTGCCGAGAGAGTGAAGGAGGTCGGAGAAGGAGTCCCCTGGGTAAGGGGTGAGCTCCTCCCAGGTTTCGG
Organism: Galeopterus variegatus; assembly: GCF_000696425.1. Taxonomy (NCBI): domain Eukaryota; kingdom Metazoa; phylum Chordata; class Mammalia; order Dermoptera; family Cynocephalidae; genus Galeopterus; species Galeopterus variegatus. The sequence continues at coordinate 78,925 of NW_007731036.1, forward strand.
CACCAATGAAAGAACGATAGGACCCGAGCTGACAGTTCACCAGAGAAGTTCTGCTTTATTTGAAGGTGAAGCATACATTTATAGAGAGCTGAGTTCCGGGAGAGGGTGGTTAGTACGCGGGGCGGTGGCTGACTGGTTGGAAGGGTGGGTGATGATTTTGATAGGCCATACTTTGGCGCTGGCGGGAATGTTAGGACCCCGAAGAGAAGCCGGAAAGGCGCCATGTTTTAGGGAATGTCTCCCTTGGGGTTTTATGGGGCCCTACAAGAATGGTGGTATCCAGGTCTGGGGAAAGGGAAATGGGGAGTTAGTGTTAATGGGGACAGAGTTTCAGTTTTGGAAAATGAAAACTTCTGGAGATGGATGGTAGTGATGGTTGCAATGATGTGAATGTAATTAACACCCCTGAACTATACACTTAAAAATGGTTAAATTGATAAATGTTATGTTATGAGTATTTTACGATAATTAATAAAAAGAAGAAATTTTTTAAAATTCCAATCAGAGTGATGTCAGAGGTGAAAGGGCACACAGACGAAGGAATCACGTGAGAGCTGGGCTAACAGTTTGCCAGAGAAGTTCCACTTTATTCAAGGACTGTGAGTATATTTATAGGGAGCTGTGTTCCAGGTTTTGATAGGGGGTGGACGGGGCGGTAGCTGATTGGACGGGGCTGGGCAGGAGNACTAAGTTTAACACAAAAGTAAATTCAGTACAGGCATCGGGTCTAACACAAAAGCAAGAAAAACATACTTGAAGTTCAGTACAGAGTGCAGGCTGGCTTGAGAGAACAGCAACTGCTTGTTGAAAGTAAGTTTGATACAAAGTAAAGCATATTCACCTCAGCAACCAAAGTGCAGGCTGCCTCCAGGAAAGCAAGAAACAGCCCCGCCTTTGGCTGGGACTTGGCTCTTATAGTTTCTCTATAGAATGAATATTCAATTAAGGGGGTGGTTCCCAGTTATATGCACCAGGCATATTCAAGAATATTTTGTGTTCTCCATTGAGCATGCCGAGTCCCTGGATTGCATAAACTAGCCCCTGGTGGTCTCATTTACTTCTTGATGTTGCTAAAAATAGGTCTAACTGGCAAGAGTAACTTTCCTCCAGGGGAGAGCTCAGAGGAGGGGGCCTGAGACCTCAGGGAGTGGCTGG
>NW_007731036.1:81098-82957 GCF_000696425.1 Galeopterus variegatus
TTCTATGATTTTCTAACTGAACTTCAGAAAAGCCAAGATTCAAATTCTCCTTCTAGCAAATTGAATGGTTTCATATTGAGCACCACAGTACCCATATGCATGAAATTAGCAGCTCTCGGGCCGGCCCGTGGCTCACTCAGGAGAGTGCGGTGCTGATAACACCAAGGCCCCGGGTTCGGATCCCATATAGGGATGGCCGGTTCGCTCACTGGCTGAGCGTGGTGCTGACAACACCAAGTCAAGGGTTAAGATCCCCTTACCGGTCATCTTTAAAAAAAAAAAAGAAGAAATTAGCAGCTCTCTTTCTCCTACCTTCGGGGCTTATGGAACTTCACCTGAGTTGTTCAAGTGTCATTGCTAAGTTATCTTATGAGGCCCCATGACCTGGAAGAGGGGGTGGGAAGGACCCCGGGTGCCCATGTGGCGCAGAGAGGTGGTGAGGATTAAGGAAGAGGAATGCGATCACACTGGGTGTCTTCTGAAAGCTGCCTGTTCCATCTCTCACAGAAGGTTTCCCCTACTCTTTTTTGTATTAATTACATTGTCTTACTATGTCAAGTGTGTTAGGTCCCTGGAACTGAGAACATGACTTTTACACCCCCCCTGCTCCCACACCCCAGTTTCGTTTCTCTAAGTTTTGTTTTTCAAGGTCTCTGCTCCCAGGAGCAGGCTGAGCAGGCCATACCCAGAGTATGACGTTGTAGCTGCTTCCCTAGGCTAGACCAAGGTTTCTGTCCTCCCAAGTCTCTGTCCCATAAGCAGGCTGTATCCAGAATGGAACATTGTGACTGTCTTCCTAGGCTAGGCCAGATGCCAATCTTATCCCTATAAAAAAGACACCCTGCTGCCTCTCAGGGCTGACACCATTTTTCAGCTCAGCCCGGCAGGTCTGCTTGCCGCTTGCTAATAAAATCTTTTCTTCCTTTACCTGGCTGGCATCTCCTTCCTCAGTGCCCTAACAAAGTGAAAAATGCAGCCCCTTCAAAAGCAGATTTGTTTTTGGCTCACTCACAGCTCCAAGCATGATTTGGGGCATGCAGTAGTTGCTCACTGTGTGCAGAAGAACAGGCAGGTGGAGCATCGTGGGAAGAGGATGGCACAGAGGGCTATCCAGGACTAGCGCTCAGCTGGCCGCCCAGTATATGAGACAAGACATAGAAAGCTGAGACTCTTATAGGGTATGACTGATGACTGTGGACACTTCGGCATGTGGCCCAACCCTGCTACCAGCCCAAGACCAACTGCGAAAAAACAAAGAGGAAAATTATCTTTTTTTGCCTCTTGAGAATTTTGCAGTTTTATGGTCTTTTACCTACCAGGTCTCAAGTAATAGAACTGAGCATCCGCCAAGGACCCTGGGAATCGGGCCACATTCTCTCTTGTGTTTTTCTGGGGAAGGAAGTAGGAAGGAGAGATCAAAGTGGACCTTGGAGCACTTTCCTGCAGCCACTGGTTTCATTGCTTCAAAGTGCACTTTGGGATGCTCTGAGGCTTTAGAAGCTCATGAAAGTTCACACGTAGGATTGCTGGAGCCACTCAGCTAAAAGAAGCACCTCGCCAAGAGCAGGCCTTCTCCATTTCTCTGTCTCTCTCCCCTGTGAACATTTCTCAGTGACCTCTGATTTTCATAGCCTGAAACTAACAGGAAAAGCATTCACATTCCAGTTTCAAATAAAAGGAGGACACTTGATTCCAGGATTGCCTGCTTGGTGCAGAATCCTCAGGGTCAACACAGAAAGGGAGGGCCAGAAAAATGAGAGGAAATGAATGAGCATGGAGTTCACAGGTGTGGGAGGCGAGGGTTCCTTTTCAGAGCTGTGGCTCACAGACTGCGCCCCCTGACCTTGCACCATGTCCCT
>NW_007731036.1:83472-144320 GCF_000696425.1 Galeopterus variegatus
TCTCCCCTGTGAACATTTCTCAGTGACCTCTGATTTTCATAGCCTGAAACTAACAGGAAAAACATTCACATTCCAGTTTCAAATAAAAGGAGGAAACTTGATTCCAGGATTGCCTGCTTGGTGCAGAATCCTCAGGGTCAGCACAGAAAGGGAGGGCCAGAAAAATGAGAGGAAATGAATGAGCATGGAGTTCACAGGTGTGGGGGGCAGGGTTCCTTTTCAGAGCTGTGGCTCACAGACTGCGCCCCCTGACCTTGCACCATGTCCCTTTCCTTAAAGGGTGTGGATACACTGGGCATTGACAAGCTGCTACCCAGTTAACCTGCCAGAACCCAGTGACTGATAGAGGAAGGCAGACAGAGTACCCTCCAATCACATGTGAATATTCTTCACCAGTTTTCACACTATGTGGCATCATGGACTTTTGTGGAGTGGTGAGAGAGTTGAAAAGATATCTCCCCGATCACCCTCATTGCATGGAAGACAAAACTGACACTGGAGGGGTGCCTTGCTCACAGTCACACCACTGGGTGAGGGCAGCAGCTCCATGGGTGGTTGCCCACCCGGTTCCTTGGGACCAGGGGGACTCAGTTGACAGTGATGGAGAACTCAATGGGAATCACAGTAGACAGTAATGACTGTGATGAACTCGATGGGAATCATTGTAGATGGCAAAGACCATAATGGACTTAATGGAAATCACAGTAGATGGTAATGACTATAATGAGATCGATGGGAATCATAGTAGACAGTAACAACTGTGATGCACTGGACAGAAGTCACAGTAGACAGTAATGACTATGATGGACTCCATGGAAATCACAACAGACAGTAACAACTGTAATGGGCTCAGTGGGAATCATAGTAGACAATAATGACTGACGGGAATCATAGTAGATGGCAAAGACTGTAATGGACTTAATGGAAATCACAGTAGATGGTAATGATGGTAATGAACTCAGTGGAAATCATAGTAGATGGTAATGACTGTGATGAACTGAATGGAAATCATTGTAGACATATGGTGGACTTAATGGAAATCACAGTAGATGGTAATGATAGTGATGGGCTCAATGAGAATCATACTAGACAGTAACAACTGGCCCCATGATAAACTTAATGGAAATCACATACTTACCCATAAAATGCTATGGAGTCTTCCTATGAGGCCACATTGCCTTGTTTGGAGCTGTCATGATATCAGCTCGTGGAGGTAACCCCAGTTAGCACTCTTATTAGGGGTCTAGCTCATTATGTCAATTATCTTTATGAATAGAAGCTCAATTTACTTTTTATCCATTTAGTAGACAAGATCTGTCACAACATGGGGCCCATGAGAGGGAAGTAGAGAATATAGGATCCTTATAGTTGAAACAGTTAGGGAAGGGATTGAGTGAGACTTTGTGCTGGAAGTTTCTCAAAATAGCTCCCAATTCTCTTTCACATGCATTCAGGGATGGAAACCCCAACAAAGTGAAGGTCCTTTGTGCCAAGCTAAGTACAAATAAGAGAAGTGCAGGCTTCAGGTTCACAAGTTGTTTCTTCATCTATTTGTTGTTTTAGGCCTTTGTTTCTATGTCTGTAAAATGGAGCAGCCACCTATGATTTTATTGGCCTGATATTATAGGAGGCAGATGCGCCGTACTGCCCTACCCAATATTACTCCCCTTCCTTCTTGAAACAAAGCCCAATTGGGGGAGACAGCAGCACTGTCCCTCTCCCCACCAAGTAGCAGATCATAACTGGTCTAAGAAAGCCACCATAATCTTGTTCCCCACTTTCTCAGCCTCCCTTGCAGCCATGAGTGGCCATGTGACCCAGCTGTGGCCAAAGGAACTTGAGACCAGGTGGGTGCAGGTACTTCTGATAAAAGAATATGGATGAGCCTAAGCAGACCCTTCTTTCCATGCTTCTTGTCTTGGATACAGATGTGATGCTAGGAAGTTCAGCAGCCATTCTGTGACCATAAAACATCAAGCAAGAGCCAATATATTAAAAACAGAGGAGTAGAAATACATGAAGAGTTTGGGTTCCTAATGATGTTGTTGAGGAGTTAAAACAACTCACACAATTGCCACTCCTCAGCTTCTTGTTATGTGAGACCAAAAAGTCCCTAACTGCATATGCCATTGTGTTGGGGTTCTATCCCTTACAGTCAGATGTGTTTCTGAATGACCTTCCTGGCAGTCCCCACATTGCTTTTTCTCCACCTGAACACTTAGCCCCAGGCCCTGCCTGCTCTCCCTGCTGCCTGCCTCAGCACTGCCCTGCCTCACCCAGCACATTCCGCTTCCCCGTGGTCTTGACAGCCACTTGCTCTCTGGAAGCTGACCCCTTTCCAGAATGCTACCCCTTTGGAAAGCTCTCACTCCTCCTGACCTAGCCTGAGTTGCTTTGCCCAGCAGCTCTCCCCAGCTGCCCAGCATTCCGAGGGAGGGCTGCTCATGCTGCCACAGCTCCTGGTAGTCACTGAGCTCTCATCCGTCCTCTTCCCCTGGTAGACATGTGCTGCTCATGCTGCCACAGCTCCTGGTAGTCACTGAGCTCTCATCCGTCCTCTTCCCCCGGTAGACATGTGCTGCTCATGCTGCCACAGCTCCTGGCAGTCACTGAGCTCTCATCCGTCCTCTCCCCCGGTAGACATGTGCTGCTCATGCTGCCACAGCTCCTGGTAGTCACTGAGCTCTCATCCGTCCTCCTCCCCCGGTAGACATGTGCTGCTCATGCTGCCACAGCTCCTGGCAGTCACTGAGCTCTCATCCGTCCTCCTCCCCCGGTAGACATGTGCTGCTCATGCTGCCACAGCTCCTGGCAGTCACTGAGCTCTCATCCGTCCTCCTCCCCCGGTAGACATGTGCTGCTCATGCTGCCACAGCTCCTGGCAGTCACTGAGCTCTCATCCGTCCTCCTCCCCCGGTAGACATGTGCTGCTCATGCTGCCACAGCTCCTGGCAGTCACTGAGCTCTCATCCGTCCTCCTCCCCCGGTAGACATGTGCTGCTCATGCTGCCACAGCTCCTGGCAGTCACTGAGCTCTCATCCGTCCTCCTCCCCCGGTAGACATGTGCTGCTCATGCTGCCACAGCTCCTGGCAGTCACTGAGCTCTCATCCGTCCTCCTCCCCCGGTAGACATGTGCTGCTCATGCTGCCACAGCTCCTGGCAGTCACTGAGCTCTCATCCGTCCTCCTCCCCCGGTAGACATGAAGGGTGGATGTATCTTACTCAGCTTTGCATCTGCAGTGCCCAGGACCCATTACTAGATAACAGATGAATGAACAATGCCACTTGGATATTCTGGATCTATCTAGCTCCCTGGGTCTGCCCACCTCTTTGGAGTCAGCCCCAGTAGGACCTGACACATGTATCCTGGCTCCTTTTCTCCAAGAAACCCTTTAGTGCCTCTCAGACCACTTCACACAGGAAGTGGGCTGCTCCACCTCCTCGTAAACCAGCCTTGAGGCCAGGTCTCAGGGTCCTCGGCTGTCCAGGACAGTTGACCCACCTCTTTGAATGTTCTTTCCTCTCTTATATTCTCCTTTGTCCATGAGTCTGTTGTGTGAGAGCTATCCTCACTGCCTTTCAGAATAAACCAGTTTGTGTTCAAGTTTTATTCTGTGGCATTGAGCGCTCCTGCCTGTCTCAGCCCCAAAAGTGAGATGAAATGATTTTTACAAAAGGGATTCACATGGGAACACAAGTTTTCTCAGTCCAAGTGCTTCTCCAGTTGGGTAAACCGAACATCTTCCCTCTCTTTCATGAGGGTGGGAGCCATTGCTCCCAAATCCATCAGCGATGATTACAGACAGTCTCCCCCTGTGGACACCAGCGGCTGCATCGACACTGTTCAGCAACAATGCTCTGCCGACACTTTAGATTTGAAGGCTCGGCTGCTGACAGTGTGGTGATTACAGGCTTCCATGCTCGACAGCGTTTTAAATGTGTCTGCTTGACTGACTGAAAGTCATCTTAAAAAGAACATATCAGAGAAGAAATGTGCCACATTTCCCTCTTTTTGTTATTACTTGTTTCTTTAACAGTCTAATTACACAGACATGAGACTTCCTTTTCAGATTAAGCTGTGGTTCAAAGCAGAGCACAGGCTACATTGACTACGTTGGGTTTTTTACTTTCTCTCAAGCACTGTAGCAGGTTCCAACAAGCTGTGCTGGGCTCTGGGGACTCAAATGGATCCTCCTCTCAGGAAGCTCACCATCTATCGTGGATACAAATCAGTAAAATATGTTACAATGCAGTGTGATGCAGGCATTTTAAGTGTAAGGAACAGAGATGGTGTCGTGAGTCACTCTGAGCTGGGGATATCTGGAAAGGATTCTGCAAGAAAGGTTTATCCAGGCGGTCAGAACTGTCCTCACCTGCAAGCAATGTGGACATTCACTTGGTTTAATTTGTAAACCCATTTTTGCAAGTGCCTTCAAATCCACTATGGAAGATCTGCTCTGTGGGGTCATGCAATTGCCATCTTCCAGGTGTGAGGAATTGGAGATCAGGTCAGGCCAGATAGAGGAAATACGAAGGGTGGCAAAGTCTATGACAAAAGATATCTCCCACCAGCCCTGCATTGAGATTAAACATTACTCCCTTCCTGGAGTTAAGAGGGCTGTTAAGAACTGGCCACAAATGATGCCTGGACACCCACCAGTGTGTCAGCCAAAAGATGGGAGCCTGAAGGTCACAAAGATGGGACAGGAAGGGCTGGGGTCTAGAGGGCCAGCAGACACTCCACAGAGGGCCCAGGTGTCTGAGGTGGAAAATGACGGAAGAGAGGAGGGAGAACAGAGGAAGGAATTGCCTGAGGACCAGCCCACCAGCCCGTATGCTTCAAGGAAAGAGCTACAGATACACTCTGAGCATTGCAAACTGTTGCTGCTACGAACACTGGTCCCAGTTTATAAGTTTTCCTTGAATTGCATAGGGGTGCATACAGAAAGCATTCATTCTATTCCAGCAATTTATTCCCACCACGGGAGACATAAAAACACACACTGAGCAGGCGCACATTAGGACTGGCCTGGGCTTCACTCCAGATGTCACTGCCTGGCTCGGTCAGTCATTCCGCACTTCAGTCCAAATAACAATAACCATGACCAAAGCTTGCTGTGTACCAGGCCTTCCGTGTGCTGTACCCTCCTTGACTCTCTGATCCTCCTCTGGAGCCTCTCCTTAGGCATGGGGGAACTGGAGTTTCAGTGGTGAGCCCAAGATCACAGGCCAGCAAGTGGGGCTGCTACAGAGCCCTGGCTTGCAATGCTGCCAGAGGGCTCCCCTGAGGAGGATGCACCCTGAGGCTTTCCACCTGATCTGTTTTCACTTACACACTCACTGTTCGGACGGAGCTCCTGCCTGGCCGGGGGATGGTTCCCAAGTAGGGGTCCCTGCTGGTTCTAGCAATGGCAGTCCGTTAGGACAAGGGTCCAGCACCACCAGGACACAGACGTCTCCTAAGGAGCCTCTTTCCATGAACCCTCAATCACCTAAGTTTTACTCATCCTCTTAGTTCTTCGGAAAGCCCCACATCCTGTGTCCTGTTCACCCCTGTGTGAACCCCCAATGTGGGCTTCCTTTTTAAAAACTCCATGGCATTCCCTACTTCTCCTTTTTAAATACTCATCACATGTTGTTTTTGGGCATCTTTCCTTGTGTTTGCTCATTTTTAAATGTCTGAATTCTTCGAATTAGGATTTATGGGCCAGCTGCCTTTGATTTTCTCACTGCTTCATCTTCCCCGTGCAAAGCCTCCATCTGCTGCTGCAGGCTGTGTCGTCATCTGCCCAATGCAATAGGGATGTCGTGGGGTCCACACACACTCCTTGTTTTCAGGGATCTTCTGTCTGTACAGGAGGTGAGATGAAGAAGAATCATCCCAATCCAGATGATGCTCCAGGAGAGAGTGGGATGGGGGTCAAAGAGCAATTTACCTGGGGAAGAGTCTGAGAGCTCTGGGTGAGGGGCGTTCTTTCTGGTCCATCTGAATGTCTATGGCATTTTTCTAAGATATTTCAAGGGATCTTGGGGAAAGTCAGTTACGATTTGTGCATTTCAGTGCATGTAAATTAGATCTCAATTAAAGGGGAGAGGCAAACATACTGGTTCTGAAGACCAGTGGATTAGTCAGGTGAGGCTGCGAGTTGCCTCCTGCCAGGAGGAATCACATGTGCCCAGAGATCTGCGAGGAGCAGCAGAGGATGCCCACCTGCAACAGGGAGGAATGACTCTCATGGGCACTACCTGGGAGACTCTGGATTGACAGTGAGCACAAGAGAAAACAGACTCACCACCATGGAAAACCATGAGGCAGGGGCACCGGGCTGAAGGTCAGGCAAGGTCTCCATGGATGGTCAGGGGGATTGAGTCCAGGGACAGGTGGGGCAGCCTGAGCCCAGAGTGGAACCTGGGACACCAAGAGAAGAGAGGCCAGGGTGCCCGGGACTTTCCTCGCTAAGAGCTTTTCCCAGACAACAGATGATGACCCAATCTCCATGGCCCACCAGAACAAACAATACACAAACCAGCCTGAGTCTGCGATTACCTGCCACCTATGGTAAACTGACTCCCAAAATTTGCACACAACTAGGGATGGCTTTCTGAAACAATTTGTTAGATTAAAATATCTCATTTCCGGCTAGTAGATTATCTTAGCCACTAAGGTCAGTGCACAAGAAATAGAAATTTGCCTAATCAGTCTTGACTCAAAGAGTTATAAAAACAGGACATTATAATTTTAAGGCTACTTTGCATAAACATCACAAAATAGATTAAAAAAATAAGTGTCTACACTTTGAAAACCCAGTATGTATAAACACATTGCCCTGCTCACATCAGAGAGTGGCACGATGCAATTCTTAAAAGGTAATTTTTCAAACTAGCAAAGCATGAGCCCAAATAAATATGCTTCCATGAGAATAATTTCTGAAATATTAACTACGTTGACTTGGCCTTAAAACATCAGTCCAGGTTTGGCTCTCTCTTTAGACCACATTGTTGATGGATTGCCAGAATTTTCAAAGTTAAAATAATAAACCTCAGCCTCATAGATATTATGGCTGGAAAGAAATTGAAGAGATCATCTCAGACACTTGCTTCAATTTACTTAAAAGGAGCTCCAGGCCCAAAGGACATAGTTCAGGATCGATGGCTTTGCCTAGAATTTGCAGCCCTGAGTTTGAATCTTGCCATCATCACTTCCCAAATCCATGCTTATAAAAGGAGGGTATATAGGAGTGCTGAGATGTATGCAGAGGAACAAACAGAGGGCCCAGAGCAAGCACATTCCTATCACAGCCCTGTGTCCTCCCTCCCTTCACCACACTTCTTCCAAAGCCTGGGTCTCCTGACCCCAGTTCAAGAATTTTGTTTTGTTTTGTTCTGTTGTATTAATTTCCTTATTAATATTATTATTTTTTTACATTCTAAGATGTTGTTGTGGTGCAGTTGGGAGGGGTGGGGGGGGAAGAGGGAGAGAAATAAGGTGGGAGGAGGAGGAAAGATGGAGGGTGTGGTTGAGGCCTGTGGCAGCCCTCTCATTCCAGCAGGGGAGACCAGGGGGCTCTAGCAGTGACTTAGTCATTGCTGCACTGGATGCAGGTGTCAGGGGATGTGGCTGAAGCCCTCGGTCCCACACCGCCCCAGTTCCTGAGCCCAGGGTGTTTCCAGTGGCAGCTCAGTGGTTGTCATTGGGTTGGTTGTGGACATTGGTGGAGGCAGGTATGGCTGAGACACTCGGCCCCCCACTGCTCTGGCTTGGGAACCCAGGGTGCTTCCAGCAGTGGCCTGGTGGTCATTGGGTGGATACAGATGTCAGGGGCATGTGGCTGAGGACTTCGGCCCCCCCACCCTGACTTGGGAACTCAGTGGGCTTCCAGTCCTTCTAGGTTTTATCGGTGTCCTTTGGTGGTGTTAGACCTTTACTGGTTAATATCAGAACTTTGTCTTTGATCTATGGGTTTTTTGTTTTTTCTTTCAGTTCTGTTAACTAAATAGATTATTCACTATTCCCACCACTTAAACTCTGCACTGGAACTAATTCGTTGTCCTTTGCTTACTTCTAAAATGGGGGAACTTCCTATGAGAACCAGCACTTGAGCTGTGTGGTTGAGCTAAATTGCTGCTTTGCTGCTGATTCTCTGGGGAAGGCTTTTTGTGCAGCTCAGGTTGTTGACCTTATATGCACTTCTGGGTCTTCTGAGGTCTGGTACACCTGGGTTGTATGGAAACTGGTCTGGGCCTGAATCTTTTCAGCAAACTGCACCCCCTGCAGTTCTATATTCCTAAGCAGTCTAGGCTGAATGGGTGTGTGTTGATTGGAAGGCAGATCAGCTGTCCATGCTGTGCCCCAGTCTTACCCAGGTGGCCCGTCTCCTTGACCGCCTGCACTCCAAACACTTCCCATGGGATGAGTCATGCACCAGTCCCTTGCAATGACTCACCAGCCTCTGAGTGGCTCCTGTTTTCAGTTGTCTGTGACCCCTCATTCCTATGTGGGTCCACTGGAACCCTGTTGGTGGTCTTGCTGGCCTGGGGACCACTAAGGCCTTCTTCTCCCCTGCCACCTCTAAGCAACTTCATATGAAGGGCATAGCTGTGGCTTTTGCCAGCTCTCGCTCCATGTGCTCACCAGCTCCAGCCTTAAGTGGCTGGGGCTCAAAATTGGGGGAGCAATTTTTTTCTTTCTCTCATCATGGCTTCTCCTGCCTTCATGAACTCTGTAGGTCTCTCTTCCTCTTCTCCTGAGCTCTAGCGGTCCCAACTTGGATGTCATTGCTTTTTAAGAGTTGTAAATTGGTTGATTTGTGGGAGAGAGTGATGCTGTGTATTCTGCCAGTACCCCAGATATGACTTTATTTGGAAATAGGGTCTATACAGAAGTAATCATGTTAAAATAAGGTCATTATAGGACACAGACATTGCAGAGGGAAGACCACGTGAAGACACAGGAAGAAGACGGCCATCCACAAGCCAAGGAGGGAGGCCTTGGAAAAAACCAACCCTGACCACACCTTAATCCTAGGCTTCCAGCCTCCAGGACTGTGAGACAATAACTTTCTGTTGTTTAATCCACCCATTTGCAATGCTTTATTATGGCAGCCCTGACAAACTAATATACTTACTAAACACAAAGAATGCAAAACTCTCCTATGTACCAAGTAATGTTAACAGCCAATGTGCACTGCTCTGTTTCCTACTTTGTAGCAGGCTTTTCAAATATTTTATCCCATTTAATTTGCAAAGCTTAGGAGGTAGGTCCTGTTATTACTTCCATTTTACCACTTAAATGGTTCAAAAGTAGTGAGAATGGGTTCCTGTCTCAGGTGATAAATAGCCCAAGGCTGGCACTTTGGTCAGAGGCAGCCCCCTTTACAGGTGATCCTAGCTCCTTCACCCCTCCCTAAAGATCAGGCAGCATCTGAATCCAATCAGTAGACAGGGAAGAGCATGCAGGAGCACAGAAGGGTGTTCTTATGAACTGGATTTGGTTAATGACATTCCCCATGAAAAATACATAGCCCAGGGCTAATATCTAGGAGGTTCTAACCAAAGCCCTGCGTGCTCAACACCCCCTGGCACATTCTGGGCCCTGCTTTCCAGGTCTGCTTGCAGCCTACTGGTAGAACTCAGTCACATCACTACACTGCACTTCAAGGGAGGCTGGGAAACATAGTCCAGCTGTGTGCCCAGGAAACCAACAACTTGGATTTGGGGGAATAACTAGCAGTTTCTGCTACAGCCTATCCTGGTCACTGAATACCTTATTTATCTTGCCTCCTACATAGAAAACACCTGCCTCTGCAGGAGAGGCAACCCAAGTTTCTTTCCTTTTACTGCATTTAGCTCAAAATTAAGGATATCTGCATAATATTCAGCCTCTCCCCTCAAGTCCAGAAATATTTCTTCATAGATCAATGCCTATAAAATAAATATAAGCTAATTGCTTACCCTCAGCCCCCATCAAATACAATATGGTGGGACAGGGATAGGATATTTGCAACAAAAACTCCCAGTCCCCATAAAGGTGGACATAAGCCATAGTGAGAATGCAGCCTCCTGAAGGAATTGCAGAGCTCCTGCCTCAGAAGTGGAGAGGTTCCTTGATGAGACACTAGACTGGCTTTCTAGGAGGGATGCTCTTGTCCAGTCTTCTGGCTCTGCTCTCTCGTCCAATCCTCCATGACTTCTGCACTGAACATTGGAGAAATGCCACGGGGTAAATGCTGACAGACCTATTCCTCCTCCCTGTGCATACCAGAGCTCCCCCTCCACCCCTGGGAAACTAGCTCTGGCCAAGGTAGTTACCCAAGGAAAGCCATGTCCCCTTTAAGACAAATATCTTTTTAAGACAAATGGAAGACTGGAGAAAATAGGGACCCAAAGTAAACTAGCATGCTGGTGTTAAAGTACTCTGGCACCAGGAAAGGAGCGAGTAGATAAACTTACCTACTCAGTCAGATCTCCTGGGCTCTCTGAGTTATTTGAGTTGGGTGAGGGTCTACACATAAGCATGCAAATGATTTACACCTCTACTTTGATCTGTTTACTATATAACTGCTGTACGTACTCCGTGGTGGTGCAGATTTCCAGCTGGCTGGACGCCATCAGCAACTCCCGTAAGTCTGATAAACCAACGTCTCTACCTATTGAATCGGGTGAATTTTTTGGAATAGGCAAATACTACGTGAGTCCCCTCTCAGATTTGTACCCCGTGGTGGTGCAGATTTCCAGCTGGCTGGACGCCATCAGCAGCTCCCGTAAGTCTGATAAACCGATGTCTCCACCTATTGAATCGGGTGAATTTTTTGGAATAGGCAAATACTACGTGAGTCCCCTCTCAGATTTGGGGCTGCCGCGATACAAACTCAGTCCTTAAAGTTCTTGCAGCCTTCACAGCCCACTTTCTGCTGGTGCCCGGGGGTTGGTTTAGCCAGACTCTAAAATCATCCTAGGCTTCCGAACCATTTCTTCCAGTGAGCTCTTTGTGCCGTAACCATATCCAGGGTTCTTTTCTATGAGCCTTCTTAGGTGGGCTCCCTCTCTCTCCTCTCTTGCTCTCCTGCCTTTTTCTGTCAATTGAAAGACCTTGACTCCAGCACATCCTTAACCTGAACTTCACCCTAAAACACAGACCCCTTACTCAGCTGAGAGCCCTCAAAGACCCTTTGTCATATGAAGCCTTTCTGGTCTTACTCCTGCAAAAACTGTTGACTTTGCCAATCCTGCAAAGGCTTCAATCTTTGGACTCTGTACCCATGACAATCTCTGCTTGAAAACTTGCCAATTCTTGGTTGAAGCCTTTCTGGTCTTACTCCTGCAAAAACTGTTGACTTTGCCAATCCTGCAACGGCTTCAATCTTTGGACTCTGTACCCATGACAATCTCTGCTTGAAAACTTGCCAATTCTTGGCACGCTCTCCCTTTTTGCTTAATGCGTCATCAAGGACTGCAAACAACAGCCTTCACATCCAACATTCTGTCTTGTCAACCTCTTCACCCAGAGCCACAGCCTTGGTGGGCTGTGTCTACCTTCCAGGTGAGGGCAGGCTACAGCCTCACCAAAGGTTTTGCTGCTGCCTGAACTGGGTGTTCTTTCCAGGGTACCATCTGTCTCCTCACCTCACGCTGCCTGACACTGCCAATGCCATCCATTTCAGGTTTTGTTAGGGCAGCTTATCACCTCCTGGTACTGATTTCTGCATTCTGTAGATGGCATTCCTTGGATGAGCTGACTGTTCTAGCAGACAGATCCCAATGTGCATATTAGCTGAAGGTTGACAGAGGACTATTTCTTGCTCACAGAGTGGTTCTGGATATAGCAGTCTGGGTGTGCACAAATCATTCTGCCTGTGTTCAGTTGATTAGAACCCCATCATGTGACCACATAAACTGTGGGGGAGGCTGAGAAACTTATTCTTGCCATGTACACAGGAAGAAGAGTAGAATTTGATTAGTATCCAGCAGTTTTTGCCAAGAAAGATCCTAAAGGCTATTCAGTCAGTGACTAAGTAGTCAAGATCCAAACCCATATTTGTCTGATGTCCAAACCCCAGCTTTTAGTCACTAGGTTGAACAAGGCAGCTCAAACACAGCAGTGTGTCTTAATGTGTAGCCAAAGATGTCTGCTCAGTCTCTAAACTCTAAGGAACATGGTTTCTAGAGGGGTAGGACTTGGTGATAAAGATGGAAGATCAAAGCAAAACAAGGAATCAACACAACAACCTTTTCTTCAGGAAATCTTGAAATGAGCTGTTTACACTCTTGACTTTGTGGCACCAGTTGGGCCATAACACCGAGGAGGCAGCAGACACCTTTGGCTGAGGAAGAGCAGAGGGCGACTGCAGCACTGGGACAGTCCTTGCCTTTGGTGTTTCTTATCTTTTACTTATATCCATAATTTTAGACTTTCTTAGGGTCCTAAGACCTTGTTCAAAGATAGTGAAATTGTCTTACGGCAGAAACTTCCAAGAACACCATTTTGCAAACAAATAATAATGATCATGTATAATTTAAATTCTAGTCTGATCTCCTGTCTAATCATGGATAACTGCAATTTCCTCCCCCGTAAGAAGCATGTTTAGCACACCCACCTACACTTGCTTATACTCAAAGCAATTTCACCCTCCTTCGTGTGTCAAGTGTCAACCTGAGAATTCTCACTTTAACCTAATCTGTGTCACCACAGAGGAAGGTTGCAGCAGTCAAACATTGTCTGTGCACAATTCACCGTCCAGTGGACGTCCTTGGCTTTGTCCTGACTCCCACTCAGTTCTAACAGATAAGATGATTCCGAACCAATAAATTCCTGTTTTTCTCAGGTGTAGTTCGCATTTCATCAACTGCTATTCTTCCAGGCATGATGGCACCACCTGCAATCAAAGTCACGTCTCGAGCAGGTCTTCTAATTGAAGAACATGTACCCTCTGCCTTCTAAGATTATTAATATGCTCCAGCATGGGCTATATGGTGCTGGGCTTCCCCATCTGAGCCCTGGCATGTTGGAAACATCCCAAAGCCCTGGTCCTGGGTTCTGCTTTTTCTACCCTGACAATGTGCCACAGACATATTTAGTCATGTACCTCGGGCACGGACCTGACAGAAGTGCTCAGATTTAGCATCTGAAGCTCAGGCTCTGTCCCTGCTCTTTTCCATCATCTTATGCCTCTGTGACCTTGGTCGTGGTACTCACGCTTTCCAGGTTGCAGATTCCCATTTATAATATTGGGGTAAATTATCTTTGTAGAAGAACTGAAAGAGAAATAAATGAAGTAATGGCTTGAAAAGCACTTTGCACTGAGCATTTAATTCAGAGCTGCTGGGCCATCACTCTGAGCACACCATGAAATACCAAACAGCTAGTCTGTCATTAGGAAGAGAGCTGTCAAACCAGTAGATGTACAGCAAAAGGGACCAGGAGCACTAGATTCAGAAGGAACCCTGTTTTTGAATCTCAACTCTGTTGTTTACTACCTGTCTGACCTTAATTATATTTCTTCTTTCCTGAGCTTATGTTTCCAGGTAAGATTCTCAAGAGACGAATAATGATATATAAAATCTGATGGGCACTTAGCCTGTGCCCGACCGTGAACAGTGCTAAGCACTTGGCAGGAAGTGACTCATTTTATGAGATGGAGCTTTTATCATCATCCCCATTTTACAGAGAAAGAAACTGAGAGAGATTAAATAACTTGCCTTACACACAATGAGTACATGTAAGAACTGGGGCTTAAATGAGAGATTCCTGAGTATCACCCCATCTAAACAAGGAGCCTATGCATGGCAGGTGCACATGAAAAGGCAACAGATGCTGGTTTTTTCCAGCCAAAATATGAGTTATTTATATTTTGGCTGAACTTTTGACTTCCCAGTTCCTCTCTGGAGCCACTGACAAGCAAACCCCAGCTGGCAAGGCCGCAGTTCCCTCAGCCCTGGGCACTAAAGCATACTAATTTCCCCACAGTCTGCTCAGAGCCTCTGCTCCCGGCCTGGGTCTGGAAACACCAGATGGGAAAATCTAAAAGGTTAGGAACACACCCAGAGGGCCAGTCCTGGCTCTAGTCATGATGCCTTTTTCTCTCCTTCAGTTAACTTCCTTTGGAGTAATATACCCAAATATCCTAGATATGTAAGTGGGTTTTTTTCTTTTCTATTTATAATGTTTTCTTGCTTTTGATCCTCAAAAACTACCAAAGCCAAGGAATAACCTTTAATGAGATTTTACTATAAAAGAGGAGATTTGCTCTCATCACATGAATGTCAAACAGTACGACTCATCTCTCAGCTGCATAAAATTGCTGCTTGTCAGTCTTAATTCTGTTCTGATGTACATTTTAAGTATTTAATTTTCATTTTATTTATAATGAAAATGTGATGCAAGGATAACCACAAGTTGTAGAAGGTAACCACACTGAATTAACACAGTGAGTTGGCTCAACCCCCCAGTCCCTACCCCATGCCCCCAGGATGTGGACATTCTAGGTGATGAGCAGAACTCGCATGTGAATACCACTGACTGGAGAGATTATGTGTAGATTATAAAATTCTTGAATTCCACGTTATGGGTATTGTTTCCTAGGGAAGAGGATTGAATTTAATTTTCACTTTGTGTGCAGATGGGACTTAAGTTTTTCCAATTTGATTTTGACAGATACCAATACAAGCTTAAAACCATTCACATTTTAAGATACCAGAAATTGTAATTTTTCTTTAAAATCTCAGTTTTGTTTCAACCAGGACTTCAAAACAATTGTTTCCAGTTAGTGAGTTTTAAGGGAGATGTGAAATTCAACAACATTCCAGAATAGTTCAGTTTACTTTTTCAGCCTAGTTTAGAATTTGCTTTGGACTCTTTGCCTTTATTAAGAGAACTAACACAAATCAGTATCTCCCAGAACCATTCTCAGCTTCTTATTTCTGGGCATGTTTGACATTATCTCATTTCCCCTTGACAAGTGAAATGTGAAATTCAACAACATTCCAGAATAGTTAAGTTTACTTTTTCAGCCTAGTTTAGAATTTGCCTTGGACTCTTTGCCTTTATTAAGAGAACTAACACAAATCAGTATCTCCCAGAGCCATTCTCAGCTTCTTATTTCTGGGCATGTTTGACATTATCTCATTTCCCCTTGACAAGTGAAGGCAAAGGACTGTGCATTTACTCCAGTCTATAATTTTACATTTAAATAGATCACTGGTGGAAAATGATGGATAATTTGTTGGAACCTGACCAAGAGTTCATTTTTCAAATATCCTTGAATTAGTTCTTGTGAAGAAAGAAGTCTTCAGCATGACGTTAATCTGTTTATAATTAATAAGACCATGATGAACAATCTTTATACCTTAAAAAGAAATCAGCTGTTGGGATGCCCCTTAATGGTTACATTGTTGCAAGGCTGCAGCACAGAAAAGGAACCAGAATACCCAATTGAGAATTTAAAAGGGGGTCTTATTGGCCAGCTGGAAACTGTCCCTCCAAGAAAGTCTCGGAAGAGAGCAGCCCTGACTTGAAATTTAGAGGGTTTTTTAAAAGGCACATTTTTACATTAGTCACATAGTTAAAATTATCAAATAGTCACACACTTATAGTTATCATATAGTTACACACATACACACATACCCTCCTGGCATGAGGAGGGGGTCTGGGGAGGCCTAGTGCAAACTGATAACAGAAGTTGAAACAAGCCAGTTAATTGCTCAGGGGCAGCTTGGGTGGGGAACAGCAAACAAAATTCAAATTTCTCTAAGTTCAGGCTAATATTTAGCTTTTTCTCTAAGTTCAGGCTAATATTTAGCTTTTAACTTCTATCAAGGGGGCTGAAGAGCTGAGGGGGATTTTCAAACAACATTTTCTAAGCAATTCAAACACTATTTAAACTTAGTCAATCTACCTTGTCAGATGGCAAGCAGTTTCAAAGAAGCAAATTTCATACGTTATGAAAGTGGGGGTCACCCTATCTCAACATATAAACAGTGTTGGCAGAACATTATTTTCAAAATTAAAAAATTTTTAAAAATCCTCAAGTCCCCTTAAGTAGCAATCATGAGGAAACTGATGCAAAGCAAAGTTACATTTATATGCAGGCATAACTCTGGATGGTTTTAATTAGCTTGGTAAAGGTTAATAGTTTGTACCCTTAAGTATTTTTTAAAAGGTCCCTCTTGTTCCACATCTACAAGACCTTTTTCTACAGATTATTCAAATTATAGCTTCATAATATTGCTTGATTAACTGCACAGGGAGAAGGATGTCATGTCTGAGCTTGTTTTAATCCCATCAAGAGAGACATAGCTTTCACTCCTCCCTGCGTTTCTGGTCTTATTTCCTCCTGGAGAATTCCCTGCCCCTCCCCTTTCTCCACCTATTGATATTCTGCTGGTTTTTCAAGGCTCATCTCAAATACTTCCTCTTGGGTGAAGCGTTTCTGGTCCCCGCCAACGCCCTCATCAGTGTGAATGCCTCTTTGCTCTATGTGTGCCCTTTTACACCAGGAGGGAGGGACATCTCATCCCTCTGTTTTCCACTGGTCTCAGCTCACTAGCTTTTCTCAAGGAGACATTTATGAAATGTTTGAAAAATAGATTTACAGCTGCCAGGTCACAGAACAGTCCGAAGACCATGAGTGAAAATGGGCTGCGAGGAGTGAGTCTGCCTTGCAGATTCCCAATCACAAGAGAGCACAGGTGTTGGGAAGATAGAATAGTTTGGTCAGGGTCCCTTGCCTCAGGGCAGGTTGGGGGTGGTGCAGCATTCTTTGTAAGTAAGTTGTGTGTGGGTGGAATTAGTGCACATGCACAGCGCCATGGTTTTGGCTGGCCTCTGCCTCAGGTGTTGGCCTACAGCGTCCACGTGCTCTCCAACCTATGGCTTCCAAGGACCTGTTTGCCGGTTACCTAGCTCACAGACCTGCATGTGAGGGGTCTGGTGATCCAGCCTGGCATGTGAAGGGTCTGGCGACCCAGCCTGCCATGTCTAAAGAGAAGCATTTGTGACCCAGTCTGGACAATGGGCTTGAGGGGTCTGTGAGCTCCAGACTCAGCCCTAGCTGGACAACTGGCATAGTTGTGTAGCTTTACAATTGGCGACGTGGGCAGGATTCCAACATTAGCCTAGCGCCACAACAGGAAATGCCCACAGAGATGACTTGACTTTTGCTGCATGTATGCGAGGAGGGGTGCGTGTGGGTGAGTGTGTAGAATTTTTAAATCACCTCTTATATATATACTACGTTGTTCAGACATTTTTGTGCAGCTTGTCTAGGTGGTGGCACCACTGGTGTGGATTAGAGGTGCCCAGGGATGGAGCTCATTCTGCTAAAAGTTCGTGTGGACTGGAGTCTGTGGTCGGCATATTCTATTTTTGCTCTAATTCACCTCCATGGGGGAACTGTTTCTAAGAATGTCCCTGAAAACAGCATTGTGGTCTGGAAATGATTTTTTTAAAGTTACAGAAACCGCAGCTGAACATATGAGTAATTAGTTCATTTACGGACGGTGTAATGAGGTCTTAGCTCATTTATTTCACAAACACACTGTGCTACATTGATCTTTAAAAAGTACTGGCTCTCATCATTGTACAGTTCTCATCTGCTCAAAGATCCTCGATTGGAGTGAATCAGTGTTTTGTATACCTAGAATGTGTAAAGGATGCGGTGTTAGAAAGTCAAGCTTATCTGTGACCCTCAGGACCTTAGAAGGAGGCTCAGGGTAATTAATTGAAAACCCTGGGATGTGGAGCCAGACTGAAGACAGTTCAGCCTGGTGGCTAAATGTGCAGTTTCTAGACTCAGACTTACTTGCTGGCATATGGCCTTAAGCGAATTATACAATTTTGCTGAGCCATACCTGTTGTTAGTGGACAAAGTCCCTATCAGATTGTTAAATAGTCACTGCCTTCTGCAGCCCCTTCAAGATCCAGCGCAGAGGGCTCGCTGCCCCCGTGGGTGGAGCAGCCCAGACCCTCCTCCTATCCACAGCCAGCGTCTGTTTCAACTGCTTCCTGCCCACCTGTTGTTAAATATTTGAATATCATTCCTGTGAGTTCCCTTGTATGAAAAATGACGTAATAATAAGCACTATAATGGGAATGGGTGAATTGGTAGGTTGGTGCATTGTGCTCACCACGCCAGCTGTCACTGCAAATAGTGCAGGGTGAGGGGCAGGTGGACGCAGGAGGAAGAGGCTGATCTCCTGTTGCCTGAGGACAACCCAGCTCTCAACTCGGAAGTGGAGTGGTACCATTGAGGGGGCATTTTGGAGATGGGGGGTTATAGGATTGTCACAATAATTGAGAGATCCTAATTGCCTTGAGTGGGTGAGGTGGCCCTGGCCACAGTCTCTCTCCCACCCTCGTCCCTGCAGCCCCAGCATTAGTAATTCCCACCCCCTTCCCACACCTTTGAAAACAGCATTCCTAGTTACTAGAGGTGGGAAAGGGGGAGAGGGAAGGGGGCTAGGGATAGCTGAGTAAGGGACACAAAGAATAATTATGATTTGTAAGGATGAATATGCTAATAATATTGATTTGATCATCACATACTGTACACAAATACCGATAGTCAACTCTGTACTCCATAAATTGAAGCATAATCAATTATGTTTCAATTTTTAAAAAATCAGTGATATATATAAGCAAAAAGAAAGAAAGAAAGAAAACAGCATTCTTATTATATCCTCCTGAAATTATCGAATGTGGATGTGCTGTATCTACATCTTGGGACTCTGACTGATACAATCTTGTTCAAAACTTTACCAAGAGCTGTTCACTGTTTTGGAAAATCATGTGGAATGTGAGTTACTGATCAGTCCCACACCCTCTGTCAGTCCACATGGACAGCAGTCACGGCAGGTCCAGGTGCAGAGTCCAAAGCCAGTCCTGTTCTCTAGCCTGTCACACATTTGCATAGTGGAATGCCTGCCCTTTTATTATACATGACTTCTCTTTTGTTTCTCCTTTTTACTGTAGTAGGTTGTTGCATTAATTTTTTTTGGAAATTATGTTTATAAGTAGATTGTTATAGTGCAATGGGGCATCATAAGACATCTGACACAAAAAGGAGACGCAGAGCCCAAATGCTTAAGAAACAGGGACCTATCTCACATGCCAGCATGAGCAACAGCTCGCCCATGGGACGCAGGCCCTGCAGCCTCCATCGTGCAGACCGTTGTGACCACAGCACGGTGGCAACAGCGCCCCTGACTCTCCTCCACGCCAGGCACTTGCTCCGTGTGTTTCCTCGCTCGGTGCTGTGCTCGCCACCCTGGATTTGTTGTGTGATGTATGAAAACACCTGTCCTCACTCCCTCTGGAGCACCGGTAAAAATCAATATGACAACGAAAGGATTACAGTTGTGTGGTGCTTTCACTGCCTACAAAGTGTTTTTCCCTTCATCCTTTCATTGCATCCCGTGGCCCTAGGAAGTGGGCATCTTACACTCATTCCCACATGAGTCCACTGAGGTTTAAGGACATGTAAGACGTAAGTGTGCCACTCCCTGAGCTTCTGGGATGAGCAAGTGTCAAAATCAACAGCATTTCCAATATTACGTTACATGACTCTCTCTACAGACTGTGAAGAAAGGGGATGGCCCTGCTGCCTGTGCACACCTGCAGTGTACATCGCCAACTTAAAATTTATAATGTGACGGGGCTGGCCCGGTGGCGCACTGCTACAGTGCGCCGCTTGGGGGCGCGGTGGCGCTCCCGCCGAGGGTTTGGATCCCACATACAGACCGGTTCCCGCTCACTGGCTGAGCGAGGTGTGGGATCAACACTGAGGGTTGCGATCCCGTTGCCGGTCCCGGTCCGGTGCAGGCGCAACACTCAGGGTTGTGATCCGTTGCCGGTCATGAAAAAAGACAAAAAGGAAAAAAAAAAAATTTATAATGTGACAATACGCATCGCACACAAATATGTTTTATATATTTGAAAATAAATATTTAAAATACATTTACATATTTATAAATATTAGTTATGTTTATAATTTTGATCTGTAATATAATTATATATAACTAATATATAATCTATATAGTATATTACATATTTATGTAATATTTTTACTTAATATATAGTAATACATTAAACTATTATAGTACGTACTATATTCTACATTATATATATATTATAAATATCCCCACATCTTTGGTTCACAGTCAGCAGGAGCTGTGTGGTCTGGACGATGCTCTAAGTGCAGCCCTGAGTTAGGGGCTCCATGTCCCTGTCGGTCTCTGGAACTTTGGTGTCTCCAGCCTGGTGTGGAGATGCCAGCAGGAGCTGCTGCTGGCTGTGTGCACTGGGAGCGTGCATGGGCAGGCCAGGCAGAAGGCCAGGAGTTGGGGGTGAGCTCCATACCCCACAAGGGATGGGATTGCTCAGGGCTGGCCAGCACTGCAGCCTTCAGGGTCACAGGCCAGGATTCAGGAGCTCAGCTTCTCCCCAGAGGAGAGTGGGCATAGGCCAGGCACAGACACATTCCTGCCTCCCTGCTGGTGGACTGGAAGCCCCTAATCTTTAGCTGGACCCTGCATGTGTGGGCCCTGGGCCTGGGGGCTGCAGACCCACAGGTTATGGATCGTGCATCTGGTCCAGCTGCAGCAAGGGGGCTGCTGGTCCAGAAGTAGGAAGCATGCCTTCTGGAACTCTTGGGCCTGTTCATCTCCAGCCTTGCCCCAACTTGCTCACACCTCCCCTCCCAGGAAACATCTGAGAATGTGCATGATATGGTTATGTTCCTGGGAACCTTTTGGAAAGGAACTCAAAGAATCTGCATCTGGTGCGAGGTTGGACTAGAGATGACCTCTGATGACCTCAAGAATGTCAATATTCTTTGGTTTGAGAATGTTCTGGAGGTTTGAAGTGCGAGCAGAGAAATATTGCTTAGGTATGGGCTTCTCAGAAAGCAGGATCTGTGGCAGAGTCTCATGGGCTCCTAGTTTCAGGAACTCAGCTCTGGGGGAGCAAGGCGGGAAGGAGGGAGTCCTGTCAACACAGGTGCAGCATTGGGCTGGACCATCCTCAGAGAAGCAATGGAAATTTTGTTTCATGATAGAGAGGAGCAAGACTTTCCCTGCCAGCTCTCACCTCCCATTGAACTAAGGTTGGGGGCAAGTTCAATCTGCCTACTCTATGAAGATCCTCTAGGGTGCTGAGTGGCCCAGTGGCCTCCCACGCCGTGGCATCAACAGGGAGGTCCCACAGCAGCAGCTGTGAGGTGTGGGCACAAGATACCCTTCACGGGCCATGGAGGCCTGTGAGAAACCATTGTACGTGTTGTCCCTAGTGGCCGGGACAGAGGACCACAAGGGCCCAAAGTATCTGAAGTGTATACAGAGGATCCTGATACAAACAGTGAGGAGAGGGCAACTTTCACTAGTGTGGACACACGTTCCTCAGACTGAGTGTCCTCAGTCAACATGTGAAAGTCTTTCTCTCTGCTGGCGTGGAAGTGAACCAAGACTACCTGGCAAGAACAGGCAGAGGCTGTTTATTTGGAGCTGGCTCGAGCAAGGGAGTTGCCACTGTCACAGAGTTTGGCAGGGACTCACAGGTGGTCAGAGGAGCTGGAGAGCTTCACAGTGGGGAAGGAAGGGTTCAGGTGGCCCTGGTGGAGGCTGGCTCCAGAAGCTCACTAGAAAACAAGCCACCTGTGCGACTGGTTGGGGGGCACGTTTGGCCTTCTCTGGTTGGTCTTAAGTTGGAAATGAGGGCAAAAATTAGGGAAAGTGTCAAGTATGAATCAGGTCCTGATTTTCTGGGGCTGATTGCCACAGGAGTTACTGTTTGGCCTCCTGACTGTGGCCAGAGAGAATGGTCTGACTCCATACAAGTCTGGCTTGGAGCAGGCTGACTTCTTGGGCTGGCGCCTGTGGACTGTGGCTCAGAGTCCTGTTTTTGTACAGGTTGAGTATCCCTTATCTGAAATGCTTGGGACCAGAAGTATTTCATATTTTGGGTGGTTGTTGGTTTTTTTTTTTTTTTTTTCAGGTTTTGGAATATTTGCAGAAAACATAGTGGTTGAGCATAATTAATCCAAAAATCGGAAATACGAAATGCTTCAATGAGTCTTTCCTTTGAACATCATGTCAGCGTTCAAAAAATTTCAGATTTTGGAGCCTTTTGGATTTCAAAGTTTTGGATTAAGGATACTCAACCTTAACCTTGACCATAAAGTTAAGGATACTTAACCTTATCGTCTGGCCATTGTCTCTTCGTAAATTCAGTCTCTCCCTGTGGTCCACTGATGGACACTGTAGCGAGATAACATGAACCCACCACTCCCAGGAGCGAGGTGCGTTGCATTCACATGGCTGTGTGTCTGTCTGTCTCTGCCCAGATGGTTGAACTTAGGAGGAAAACATCTGTCCTGACATGTTTTGTAATAGACACATCCCCACCCATCAAAACATTTCGATCCCCCAACAGGTCTTAAGTGTTCCAAAGTGGATCTGTCTGCGTGCGTGCGTGCGTGCGTGCATGTGTGTGTGCTCCCACTTCCAGCATATCAACACCACACACGTGCAGTAAGTTGGGCCCAGCACATTATGATTGTTTTTCTTTGACACAATTGCTGATGGAGACCCTGTGACCATGAAGTACTAAGATTCTCTTCTTCCCACTGGCTGGTCTCTACTATAATCTCTCCTTTTTGCTTTCTGAAAAATGAATTATTTGCCAAAGGCCTGAGTCAGGTTTAGAAGATTTCAGAAGCAAATACCTGACAGACCAGAACAACCCAAATTCCACTTGTGGAGAAAGGAGGCAGGTGCGGCTCTGGGATGCGAATATCCCCTTTTCCTTGGGCTGGCACCCCCAGGCCACACTGAGCTGTGACAGGAGCAGACATGGTGCTCTTGCTTCAGGACATTCCCTGACAATAAGACCCACTCCAGCCAATTCGACAAGAGACTCCAGTGGAAACAGGAGACCTGCACCTTTCAATGCCAGGGCCTCCGTAGTATTGCCATGAACCCTGAGGGATGTTTTATCATCTATGACTACCTGTGTTTTCAGGTTCCCAGTTCCAGGACATGGGCTGATATAGTGGCAACGAAGCTATGGGGTCAGCTAATGATGTCTTTTATTATGGTTCTGATCCTAATTATTACAGAATTCAAGATTTTTACCCTGCTTTTTTTATGAAATGTAACTAATTTAGTTTGCTACTTTGAATTTTCGTGTGCCTCAGTTGGATTTCACCTCCAGGTGTTGAGTGCCAAGTGTGTACATTGGTGAGACACATGGGCTTGCCTTTTTTGGCACAGGGCTGCTCCAATTTATCAATTTCCCCACAGTCTCCAACATGCAGTTACTGCAATATGAAGTCTAATGGAGAAATGTTTATCATTTAATTAAAGTAGGAGCTATTATAATTCTTCCTCCAAATGTTTGGTGGTAGCTATTCCAAAATGATAGCCATTATCAAAAATTATCATAACTCATTTACTTTTTAGCAGATGCTTAATTAAGACTTTCATGAACTATTATGAGACTTAACCAGGAGAAGTCTATGTTCACTCAAATTAGTTTTACAACATTACAAGCTAGAATGACTTTGCGCAAAATTGATATAGCATTTCAAAAGCTCTAATTAAAAGGAGAAAAATTAGAATATTTATCCCTACCTGCAGTAGTCTCATGTAGTCAGGGTAATTCTCCATAGATTAAAAAAACGATCAAGAGTAACAAGGAAAGTGCTGGAAAAATCACTAGATCTCATAAAGACTAAAATTGGAAAATTTGCCTAAATTGACATTTGATGAAGTGCAGAATAGAAATTGGTTTTGGATAGTGCTTTCCATTCCAAATAAGAAAAACCGTATCAGAGGAAACTGATATATGGTACCAAACAGATCTATTTCCTAGCAGCACAACTCTTCATGAGTCTTGAACACATGCCTTCTCTGTGGGGCCGGAAACTGATGGAGGCCCTGAAGCTAAGGCTGGGAGCAGGGCAGATTGCAGTTCCACTCTTTTGCTAGGGGCTAAATCCATCAGAAAACAAATCAGAGTCGATGTGCATCTCCATTACAATACATCTGTTTGTCAAGTAGAAACAGTGACAAGGAGAACACGATAAATTAATCCAGCAAATTACCTCCTAAGTCCTTGCTCTGAGCATCAACTGTATCAGGTGACCTAGCAGTTATAAAAGGCGCAACATCTGAGCCTGGTTTCCAGCCTTTAGTCTTGCTGGAAAAACAAGGCTTCCTATATTAAAGCTCAACCTAGAAGTAAAGTAGCAAAGAAATTTTACTTCAGTTAATACGTGTTGAGTGTCTCCTAAGCACTCAGCATTTTATATAGGTTACTAATCTAATCCTTATCAAAATCCTGCCAGGGCTATTATTATTCCAAATCTTAGGTATGGAAACTGAGGCTCAATGTATTTCAGTAACCCATCCACGCACACAGTGTAATCCATAGCCAGGTGCTCAGAGTGTCCTTGGTGGTAGCTTCCATGTGCTGCTCTCAGAGAAGGCTGGGATTATTATAACTATGTCTGGATCACAGATTTTGCAAGTTAGAAGGGACCCCACATCCAAGAAGTTCTCATGTTATACCTATGATTATCTCACAACCATTACTATTATTAATAACGA
Source organism: Galeopterus variegatus (assembly GCF_000696425.1). NCBI lineage: Eukaryota > Metazoa > Chordata > Mammalia > Dermoptera > Cynocephalidae > Galeopterus > Galeopterus variegatus. The sequence continues at coordinate 108,072 of NW_007731036.1, forward strand.
AGGTATTGGTGATACTTATACAGGGATTTGATAAAAACAGGCTCCATCTGTTGCTGTCTAGAGATTGACTTTAGATATAAAGACACAAAGAGGTTAAAAGTAAAAGATTAGAAGACGTTCCACACAAATAGGAACCAAAAGAAAGCTGGGCAGTGATCCACAGGGAAAGATTCTTTTAAAGGTTGGGATTGAGAAACTCGTTCATTACATGGAGGGAAAAATGAAGCTGTATCCTTAATTTTGTCATGTCAAATGTGGACTTTGGCTAGATTAAACATTCAAATGTAAAAGCTAAGATTATAAAGCTAATAGAAGAAAATGCAGATGTTTGATATCTAGGAATGGGAAAGGAATTTTTTTTACCAAAACCCCAAGAGTATAAATTATCAAGAAAAACACTGATGGATATAAAATAGTAATAATTACCATTTCTGTTCACTAAGGGCACAATAAACACAACTAATAGACACCTGGAATTCTGGAGTGCAATTCTTCCAATGTCTAGGAAATACAAGGGATTTGCATCCAGAATATTCAAGAAACTCCTGCAGGTCAGCAAGAAAAGAAAAAAACCTTACAAAATACAAGAAAATGGCATGAATGGGCAAATCTCAGAAGGAGGGCCTCAAAGGCAGGAAGGTATATGAACACCTGCTCAAACTCACCGGTGAGCAGAGAAATGCAAAATAAAACAGGGAGATAACACGTTACGCCATTGGAATGGCAAAAAATGGCACAGTGGGTGTACCGGGTGCGGGGAGAGTGCAGGGAGGTGGAACCTCTCGTATTGCCGTGGTAGGCGTTCTGGAAGCCACCTGGCACTACAGGATGGGGTTAAGTAATTCTGCTTTTCTTCGTAAACCTCAGACATATTCCACGTCGTTCCATGGGGTGACATTTCCTTGGCTGCTCATCAGGATGTTGTCTGTTATATCAGTGGTGTCACAGCTAGGGGAGCTGTATTTGTTGGGGTAAAGGTGTAAGACTGGAGGTGGACTGCACTCACGGGCTCAGCCAATGCTGGTCCTTCACTTTTGCTCTTCTACCACCTAACAACGGCCTCATCCACAGGATGAAGTCGGTTCTCCACGACCACATCACACAGCCCCTGGGAAGAAGGACAGGAGAATGGGAAGACAGGTTTTCTGTAAGGGCCTGGCCTTTGCTTCCACAATGTTTTACGTTTTGAAAACACTGAACAGATGAGCCACTTTGGCCAGTACATAGTTATATGGCCATGACCAGCTGCAAGTTAAAACTGAAAGGAGGAAGAGAGAATACATATTGGGACAATTCATTTCTGCCACTGGAATGGATGAGTAAAACGTAGTCAGCACAAACGATGACATGTAGACAGCAGCTGAAGTCCACAACTAGATGTAAAAACAGCAAAATGTATACATCTTAAAAAATAGGCTCTTAGGAATGGGAAATGAAATGAAACAGCACAGCCCTGTTTGTGCAAATATGCACAAAAACCACAAAGAACAATATTGCATATCTTAATGGAAATAGGCATATTCCAATACACACATGAAGCCCGTGGAGAGGACACATACTTCGGGTAGCCACGTGGGAGGTGCGTGGGGACACCAGGAAGAACACTCACACAACAAGGGGATCTGTGAGCCCCAGACAGCCTGCGTGGCACACTGAGATGCAGGATTGCCAGAGGTCTCTGTAGCCGAGGTCAAAAGAGAAAAGAAAAACAATGAAAAGTGAAGCAGAACAGACATCAGGGCCAAAGGGGGGTTTTAAGCAATCCAAATATGAAGATGGGGAGCTAGCCGCTGATTTTCCTCTTCTTCCTGTCCCGGCATGTGCTGGTGCATCGCTGTTTGTGCCCCACAGTCACTGGTCTGTCACCGCTGCAATCAGAGTGAATTTTAAACACAGAACACAGCAAATCATTCTTCTATGTTTTACATTTTGGAAACAATGGAAAGAAGACTCCTCTGCAAGTGACTGAAAAACAGTTGTTTTATGTTTTGATGACTGGGACATAACTGCATTTCAGAGATGAAAATAAGAGAGAAAATTGAACAACTGCATAATGACAGTAAATTCAAATGTAAAATAGTGGGTATCTAATTTTCTAAAGGGCAAAAATAGAGTACAGTTCTTTCATCCTCCCACATATTCATTCAAAGAACATTTTCCTGCCTATAATCTCTTTGCATATTTTTTAGTGGATTAGTTCCAATGGGTGTGTTCAGGGATATTTGTATACTGGGCAAATATTTGTGCTCAGCAGGATGATTAACTGAATTTATTTAAATGCTCTTATTGACAACAGGATTCTGTATACCTGTGAAACACTTTGAGAGTACTGGCCTGAGTTACTGCATACCTGCCTAGACACAGAGAGCATGCTACTGTGGCGCAGTCCATGCCATGGCAGGGTCTTGAAAGGAATAGCGTGGGCTGCCCTTTCCGAGCTGGCAAGGCCCCAGAGGGAGAGCTGCTGGCAGGGCCACAGCTACCAGCACTTGCTTTCATTGTAAAGATCTCTGCCTTGGCACAGTGGTGCTGCTTTCACTTTCTCTTTCGATGTTTTGGTCAGCGTGGCAGTTTCCTGAGTTTCCAAAAGATGTAAAAAATGACACACAAACAGTTGTTGTCATAAAATTAGATTATCCCACAAAAGATCTGGGAAAATTGAACAATTCTAAATTGTCCCTTTTGAGTCAATTTATTACACCAATGGATGTTTTAAAAACACCTTATGAATAGCCATGAGCAATTGTTTTTACCGAAGAAATTAATAAACAATAGAAATCCCCATCCTCTTCCCACCATCTAGGTAAATGGTTATATGGATTAAAAAACGGGAAAAGAAAAAATTTGGCACCCTCCTAGGGGATGTCCTAAATATGACTTAAGTTGGCAAACGTCATTTACAGGGGATTATGTTAATGGTAAGAGAATGGTTGGAATTAATGGAAAAAGATACTATAAAAAGAGTTAAGTTTATGAGAAAGAATGCATAAAAACCCTGTTACTCATTGGTGTCCTAAGTTAAATAAAAACATCTTAGTAAGATATTGGGACAAAAACATATGATGCACAACTTTCCCTCCTAAAAATAAAGATTATAGATAGAATTTAGAATGCACCTGGTTTCATGAGGGATGGTGCTGTGCACTTTGACACTTTACATTGGGCTACACAGCTGCTATGTTAAGTACATGCATGATAAAGCTGTTCAAAAATCTTCTATTCCTTTCCTAATAAACAATAGGTTCATGCCTATAGAAATATGAGAATCATTAAATTTTTAGTTGATTATAAGTTTGTTAGATTTATAAGTTTTGAATATAATTGTTAGAATTTTCTTTTATAGTATTTAAAAGTTAAAAAAATATATAAGGTTTGTTTAACTAATTTATGCTTGCTGGTAGTAATAAGTTTAAGGTTAATACGAGGGCAAGAAGAAAAGAAACACAATGGTGAAAAACATCAAGAACAGCGAGTCACGGCCTAATTGACCACAACAGATATAATCACCAGAAAGAATCGGCTGATGACTGAGTTTTATTTAACTTTGTAGATTATTAATTTTATGAGAACTGATGTAATTTTAAGAAAAGTTTCCGCTTAACTATTGACTTAATAATTTTAAAGATTTATGTAGTTAAAATGCCCACATTAACCCCCCCGTGTTGTGTAACAAATAAAAATGCTGTTTCCAGTCTGAAGGTTGCTTCAGCTGCTTTAGCTGCTCTGGCTGCAACAGCTCTGACAGCCCGCAGGCTGAGAACATGCTTCAGAGGAACCAAGGTCTCTGCCTGTGTTTTTTATTTTCGCAGCTTCCTCATCCCTTTTTCAAAGACCCCCAACTCGACTGGAGCTGGTCTCCGGCACTACTGAGCTGATGAATTTAGACACAGAATCAGGATTTAAGGTAATCTTGACAAGCTGGTACCTGTCAGGGTCTGGAAAGAGCAGCTGCCAAGGTTGGGAGGAGGAGACGTGGCTGGATCACGTCCATGGGGGGAGCGTGGGCTGGGGACGCAGGGATGGCTGTGGTCACCACGAGTCAGGGCCACAGGAGCTGATGAACCTGAGAATCAGTCCAGGATGGGGAAGACAAATACCCGCTCTCTTAGGAGTGATCCACCATGTCCTGCACACTTCATGGAGGAGTAGACAGACTTCGGTGGTCTTTTTCAGAAGAATATGGATGTTTACGGCACTCAGGAGACTCTGACACACAGTAGTCTTCAAATATTGTCTCTTTGCGCTGGGAGCACAGAGTTGAATATGTGTAGGTTAAAGGTGTACGTGTGGAAGCCCGGCATGAAGTCCTGTGTATTCCATCACTACAGTCTCCCATGGTAGATCCTTCTTGTCTGGCTTCATAGACCAAGAAGCCAAAGCTCAGAGAGGTGAGCCGGTTACTGAGAGTCAGCATTTAATCCCAGGTGGGTCCAACCCCGCCATCTCTGTACCTTCCTGTTCCAAATCTCAGCGACACATTGTAGTAAGAGAAGGCATCGAGAAAATGTTTTATTTTTTCTTGCCTTTGAGGATTGGCATCTGATTCAAGGATGCCACTTTTAAGGGCTGTTTGATTATAAAACCAAAGCAACCCTGTCACTTTGAACTTCAGCTTTCCATTTCCATTATTTTTCTCTGCCTGGTATCTTCACATCCTAAAATAACTAGTGGAATGGACTTGGGCCTCCCCAGAGGTTGCCTCCAGGGCCGGTTGCAGGTGTTTCCCCCAGGCCGGCCCAGGCTGGCCTAGAACCCTGACAGGGTCAGCCAGGGAAGCCCAACTCCAGGGGCAGTGAACCGAGATCTATCGTCTTTAGACTCCAGACGTAGTTGCACTGCACTCCTGAGGTAACAGTGCAGGAAGATATAAAATGCAGGGCATGGGCTCAAACAGCTCTGCCACTCACGGGCGGACCTCCTCAGGCCTCAGCCTCCTGCCTGCTGTCTATAAAATGAGCAACACACAGCAGCCACCTCGCTGGAGCACTGGGGGGACCCGTGAGCTCATGGCGGTGGGGCCACTGTGAGCGGTGGAGCATCTTCCAAGGGCAGCATCCATTCAGAAGTGCCCATGGTGGGCTACAACTTTATTAGTGGTGATAAAATGACACCTGTACCCGTAGGCGGCCATCCTCTGTAAAACATTTTGATGAAAATGGTCTCCTGTATTGAACAGCACTATATAGTCTGCGGAGCTGTGACATTCGATAAAGTAAGGGGAGGTGGCTGAAGTCACAAGAGACCTCAAATATACTGACTTGTGATGGAAAGATCCCAGAACACTGGAGTCTACTATCTGAGGAGAGGCAGAACTTCCCTCAGTGCAATTTAGAAATAGTTCTAGGATCCCACCTCTAAGGAGGTTCACAAACAGTTTAGAAAGGAAGTGAAATAATGTTAGTGAGTGAAGCACTGCTTTGCTCATGAGTCATACATGTCAGTGTTACGGTCTTGCTCAGGTTCCTCAGTTTACCCCCTGGGTTATTACATTTTATTTTCAATGGCTGGATTCAGTACAAAACTGTTATTTCAATTAAGTTGAATTAGACACTGCAAATCAATGCAAGTTGTGTTGGGTGTAAATTCATGCTTTGGTTTGGCTCAAGTTGCTGGTCTAGAACAGGAAGGAAAATGACTTTATTTTTAAATTTTTTTGTGAGCATCTTCTATGGACCATATCTCTGGGGCACAGAGGGCATAGATGGTCCTGGCATCTGGTGCTTTCACAGAGCAAGGACGTGCCCAAAGACTAATGGGGGCATTAGTGTGAAAAGACACAGGAGGCAGGCTGAAGGAGCTCCATGCGCCAAGGGAAAACCCATGAGTCCAAAATGGAGAGGGGGGGACAGAGAGAGACGGCGGGGGAGAGATGAGGGAGAGTCAGAGTGTGGGAGAGAGACAGAGGAAGAGAAGAGAGACAGAGAAAGAAAGTGAAAGTGAGTGAGAGAGAGAGAGAGAGAGAGAGAGAACATCTCATTCGCCCCCTTTGGAGGTGACAATTATGTGATTACATCAGCTCTATTATGCAATTATGTCAACTCTCTGAAGTTGGTTACTGAAGAGAATAAATTAAGCAGTGTCCTTGCCTTCTTAGGAGAAACTGGCTTTCATTCCCAGTTGATGAGAGAAAGGCCTTCTTTACAGAAGAATGCCTGGTAATAAATGTGGAAGGAATGATAAAATTAGAAAATCAAATATTTTGCAACCGGAAAGAAAGAATTGATTTAGGACAGGACCATTAAGAAGGCTGAGGCAGCCAGGGCAAATGTTCAGGGACAGAACGCTGAAGCATCATGCCACAGATTTCTGGCTAATGACCTGGTGGTCACCCCTTCCAACAAGCCATCGAGCAGAGTGTTGCTGATGGGCTCGCCCAGACATTCCAAGCTGTCTGATGTGATGCATTCTCTGTGATGCGTTCTAAAATCCAGCAGTCTGCAGGCCAACTTCCAGTGACAGGAAATACAGGGGACAGAAGGTGAAGGTAAATGACACAGTGAGGAAGCTGTTCTACAAGACGATTGCCCAGGTCCCTTTGGAGCATCACCACCATGGGAGAAAGAGGTAGGAGAGGACTGAAGAGACGTAACAGCGAAGTGCAAAGCATAAGCTTTGACTGGATCCTGGCTGGAAAGACATCTGGAGACAACTGGGGAAATCTGAACATGCACGGAGCAGCGTTAATATTAGGGAGAGTGGCCATTCTCCTCGGTGTGCCTGAGACAGTCCTTGTTTGTGCCTGTCGTTCTGGCATAGTGATTAACACCACCACATCACTTTCCAGAGTGTTGTGGTTTGGGTGATAATTTATCAAAAGTTAGGGGACTACTGTTAATTTTTTTAGGCATGAATAATGGTATTGAGTTTTGTAGAAGGACATCTTTATTCCTAGAATATGCCTTAGGGAATTTAAGCTACTTAGCCCAGGAGCATACAGCTCACATGACATAGAACTAGTTTATAAAAAGTGTGGTAAACCAAAAACCAACAACCCAATTTAAAAATAGACAAAGAACTTGAATAGACACTTCCCCAAAGAAGGTATACAGATGGTCAGTAAACACACAAAAAAATGCTCAACATCACTAATCAGGAAGGAAATGCAAATCCAAACCACAATGAGATATCATTTTACACCCTATAGAATGGCTATTATTTAAAAAACAAATAAAAAACAGGAAATAACAAGTATTGGTGAGGAAGTAGAGAAGTTGGAACCCGGTGCACTGCTGGTGGGAAAGTAAAATGGTACATTGTTGCAGTTCCTCAAACAATTAAACACATTAACCATATGATCCAGCAATTCCACTCTGGGTATATACCCAAAGAAGTGAAAGCAGGGACTCGAACAGATACCTGTATACCCATGCTCACAGCAACATTATTCACAATAGCCAGAAGGTGGAAACATCCCAAATGTCCGTCAATGGATGAATGGATAAACAAAATGCAGTATATACATGCAATGTAATATTATTCAGCTTTAAAGGGAAGGAAATTCTGACACATGCTACAATATGGCTGGACCTTGAGGACATTATGCTAAGTAAAATAAGCCAGACACAAAAGGACAAATACTGTATGATTCCACTTATACCAGGTCCCTAGAGAAGTCAAACTCACAGAGAGAAAGCAGAATGGTGGGGGCCAGAGGCTTGGGGGAGGGGGAATAGGGAGTGAGTGTTTAATGAGGACAGAGTTTCTGTTTAGGAAGATGACAAAGTTCTGGAGATGGATCGTGATGATGGTTGTACAACTATGTGAATGTGCTTAATGCTACTGAATTGTACATTTGCAAATGGTTAAAATGGTAAGTTTTATGTTATACATATTTTACCACAATACAATTTTTTTAAAGTGTGATAGCCTTTGACTCAGTAGTCCCAGTTCTTGTAAACTAAGAAAATAATGCAAAAAATGCAAAAGGATTTTAAGACCCTGTTTATCTTTTTTTTTTTTTTTTTGTCTTTTTCCGTGTCCGGCAACGGATCGCAACCCTCAGTGTTGCCCCCGTACCGGACCGGGGACCGGCAACGGGATTGCAACCCTCGGTGTTGCTCCCGTGCCTCGCTCAGCCAGTGAGCGGGAACCGGTCTGTATGTGGGATCCGAACCCTCGGGCGGGAGCGCCGCCACGCTTCCCAAGCGGCGCACTTATCCAGTGCGCCACCGGGCCGGCCCAACCCTGTTTATCTTAAGGTGACTTAATCATTCACCAATAAAGAATAGCTAAATTAAATATGGTACATTGATTTATTAGAAAATTATGCGATTATTAAAATGGACAGCTTTGAAGGTTGTTTAGAGAATTGGTAGGAGGAGGTCCTGGTGGATACTGAAGGAATAGATAAGGATAGGCCCTGGAGGGCTGCTGGGTGCTAGCAGTGTTCTTTTTTTATTCTGGGTGTTTGTTAGAGGTGACTCTGCTGTAAAATTATGGTTTACGTACTTTTTGGTGTGTAAGTTACACAACATAAAAACATTTCTTAGAATTTTAAAATAAATTTTAAAATTAGAAATTACATATGCCATACTTGTAACTGGGTAAAGACACTTACTGAGGGAGAAAGATGGGAAAGACCAACACTTCATGCCACATGGTGGCTCATAGTCATGTCCCTTCAAGTGCTCCCAAGGTGGCGACCCTCCAAGGGCTCCCACGGGGATGTCCTCCACAGTGTCCAACACCACAACATGGTGATGTCCTCCACAGTGTCCAACACCACACCATGGTGATGTCCTCCACAGTGTCCAACACCACACCATGGTGATGTCCTCCACACTGGCCAACACCACAGTGTCCTGGGAGCAGCCTGGCTGTCCCTGCAGAGAGTGCAGGCAGTGGTCTCAGTTTGTGAAAAGGAATGTGGTGTCACAGTGAAGGGGGACACACTGAAGGTTTTGCATCAGGAGAGGGACCTAACCCTGCTGCTGCTGTCCCCTCTAACTGGGCACACAGGGCAAGGACACCTGCCTGAGTGTAAGACAATGGGTCACGAGTGGCTCTGCTCATGGACACAAACACCATCTCAGGCAGGACGCCCACCCAGAGGGGAGCTGCATTCTCGTGCTTACCTGGCTGCTTGATCATTAGTTACAAATTCTCTTTAGCCCAACTCACAACAGAGGGCTGTTGAACAATAAACTAGAAAACCAAACCCAGGTGGTCTCCACAGAGCCTAGGTACATGGCTAGATCTGAGAGCAAGCTCAGGTCCAAGGCATGTGTCTAAGGCCCTTAGGAAGAGCAGCAGGATGTGATTTTGTTTTTCATCTTGGCCTGCCTAGCATTTTCTAACAGAGAAATCCTTTGTTGTCTCTAGACAGGAGACTGTAGCTATATGATATATTCTTAAATCCTATTTTACTCTTATGCTCAGACATTCTAACGCCATGGGCGTGTTGTAAATGATTCCAACACAACAAATAATATAGGCCTGCAGAGAATTTTTGGATATTAGCATATCCAGGACTCTCTTGGAATCATCTGACATTTAAAAATCTAATATGAATTTCATTAGTTTTCTTTTGCTCTTCTCTTATTTTTAGCTAAGCACAGACTTCATGTTTCAGATTATATTGCAATGGTAAACCTATCCTCAGTGCGGAGCTCATTCTTTCTTCTTTCTTGTGGGTGGTTGGTTGGTTGGCTGGCTGGTTGGTTGGTTGGCTGGCTGGTTGGTTGGTTGGCTGGCTGGCTGGTTGGTTGGTTGGTTGGTTGGTTGGTTGGCTGGTTGGTTGGTTGGCTGGTTGGTTGGTTGGTTGGCTGGTTGGTTGGCTGGCTGGCTGGTTGCTTGCTGGTTCCTTGTGGCTTGGAACCCAGGTGCTGAGTTAGTCAAGCAGCTCACTTTATTACATGTCATCACTGTTGATCCATGCATGGCCTTTTCTCTGGCTTGCTCTCTTATCCTCATTCCTTTCTTCCTTCCTTCTTTTCTCTATTCTCATTCCCCTCTCTTGGCCATGACAGACCACGTATCTTTTTATTTAAACACATCTTACAAAATTTCTGTTACTGTCTCATGTGTGTGCATTTTTAATTCATTAATGGTTTTATGGGATATATCTCATCGTGTTTTGTACCTTTTCCTCCACGCTCACTGTTCTAGAGACCCATTGCTGATGCTTCCTACCTGTTTAATGTGTCGCTTCCAAAAGCCATGCTTGGCTCATACACTCCATCCAGGATGGGTACCAGGTAGCCCCCACTTCCAGCCACCACAAATGATGCTGAAATGAGTATCTCCCTACATGTGGACTTACGGACCTGCAAGAGAAATTCCCTTGGCTGCACCCAAAAGTAGAATTGCAGAGTCATAGGCTCGGCCTGAACTAATTTGACCACAGTCATTCTCAAATAGTCTCCAGAATGCCTTCACCATCTGCACTTTCTTGAGTGGTGCATACCCCGACACTCTCACCAACATCTTTCTAAACTTTCTCAGCTGCTGTTTTTCATTTCTTTTCCCCCCACCCCCTCTCAAGTGCCTAAAAAAGTTCTCTTTTGCTCAGCTATGGAATTTTTTTTTCCTTTTTTTGTCTTTTTTCGTGACCAGTAACGGGATCGCAACCCTTGGTGTCGCGCCCTCACCGCGACTGGCAACGGGATCGCAACCCTCGGTGTCGTGCCCGCACCGTGCTCAACCAGTGAGCAGACCGGTCTCTATATGGGATCTGAACCCTCGGTGGGAGCGCTGCCGCGCTCTCAAGTGCCGCACTCTACCAAGTGCGCCACCAGGCCAGCCCTCAGCTATGGAATTTTGAGTGAGCACAAAACATCCCTTGTGTAGTTTGCTGCTTATGCTTTGGAACTTATCAAGTCCTCTTGGGGTTTGACTTCCCATGCCTTGGCTCCTGGCTCTCTTCTCTGAGTTCTGGTCCACAGCATCATAGAAGCCCCTTGCCCTCCCTCCACATGGCTTGAGCTGAATCCTAGGCCTGCATTTATTCAATTATTCAACAAATATTTATTGAGTCCTGCTATGTGCCAAACACTAGGCTGCAGTCCTGAGAACAGTATGTAAGCAACATCAGACAACAATGTCCCTGGCTTTACAGAGTATGGTACAGTCTGCAAGTGGGCCTCATTCAGGCATGCATGCAGTTACAAAGTGGGGAGTGCTGCGCAGAAAAGGCAAGGGCCATCAGGACTTGCAAACCAGCTGGGAAACTCCAGGGAGCTTGATGAGGAGTGAGCAGCCAATGGCCAAGCACAGGACAGGGGGAAGGTCCCCTGTTGTCACCAATGGAGCCCCATCTAGGGGACCTCTACTTTATCTTCTCCAGAGAGTAAACTTCATTTTTTTCTGGGATAGGAATTGCACAGTCATTGGGCTACACAGAGTTGGAGAAGAGGTCTGGGGATCAGACAGCTTCTTAAGCTGATTGTCAAATGATCCGTCATTTTAGCCATGACCATCTTTCTTCTAGAGAAACTGGTGCTGCCAAATCTTGAGCTACTGGGCTGTCTTAGTCCATTCAGGCTGCTATGAAAAACACCCCCACAGACTGGGTGCCTTCAAGAACAGACATTTATTGTCTCAAAGATCTGGAGGCTGCAAGTCCAAGATCAAGGTGCCAGTATGGTCAGGCTCTGGTGAGGGCTCCCTTTCTGGCTTGCAGAAGGCACCTTCCCATTGTGTTCTCATATGGTGGAGAGACAGGGGAAATTCTGGTCTCTTCCTCTTCTCATAAGGGCACCAATCCCATCACAGGATCCCCACCCTCATGACCTCATCTAACCCTAATCACCTCCCAAAGGTCCCCTCCAAATACCATCACATTGGGGGTTAGAGCTTCAACACAGGAATTGGGGGTGGGGAACACAAGCATTCAGTCATACCTGGGGATGTTCTCTTATTTTTTAAGCAATTATTCTTTTTTTAAAAAATTAGTTTATTATTATTAATTTTCTACATTCTAAGATGTTGTTGCAGAGCAGTTGTGGGGAGGGGGAGAGGGGAAAGGAGTGATAGGGTGGGAGGAGGGGGGCATGGTCAAGGCCCATGGCACCCCCCTCATTCTGGCAGGGGCACCCAGGAGGCTTCTGGTGGCAGCTTGGTTGTGGCTAAGCTGGATGCAAACATCAGGAGGCATGGCTGAGGCCCTTGGCACCCTCCACCCTGGCTCGGGAGCCCGGGGTGCTCTGGTGGTGCTCAGCGGTAGTTGCTGGGCTGGATGCCCTTGGCCACCCCCAACCCCAAGTTGTGAGCCCAGGCGGCTTCTGGTCCTTCTAGGTGTCATAGGTGTTCTTTGATAGTGTTAGACCTTTACTGGTTAATATCAGAACTTTGTCTCTGATCTGTGGGTTTTTGTTTTCTCTTTCAGTTCTGTGTTGGATTATTCACTATTTCCACCACTTAAACTCTGCACTGGAACTAATTTGTTGTCCTTTGGTTACTTCTAAAATGCGGAACTTCCTGTGGGGACCAGTACTTGAGCCGTGTGGTTGAGCTAAATTGCTGCTTTGCTGCAGATTCTCTGGGGAAGGCTTTTTGTGCAGCTCAGCTTTTAATTGTTGATCTTGTAAGCACTTCTGGGTCTTCTGAGCTCTGGTACAATTGGGTTAGAAACTCTGGTCTGGGCCTGAGTCTTTTCAGCAAACTGCTCCCCCTACAGTTCTGTATTCCTGACCAGTCTCCACTGAGTGGTCCTGTGCCGATTGGAGGGCAGATCAGCTGTCTATGCTGTGCCCCAGTGTTCCCCTGCTGGGCCCATCTCCCCCACCCCCTCCCCCCAACATTTCCCATGGTACAGGTCATGCACTGTTCCCTTGCAATGACTCACTGGCCTCTGGGTGCCTCCTTTTTTCAGTTGTTCTGGCTCCTCACTCTTATGTGGGTCCACAGGAACCCTGTTAGTGTTCTACCTGGCCTGGGGGCCTCCAAGGCCCTCTTCTCCCTTGCTGCCTCCAAGCAACTTCATCCAAAGGGCACGGCAGTGGCTTTTGCCAGCTCTTTCTTCATGTGCTCGCCAGGGCCAGCCTTGAAGTGGTTGGAGCTTGAACCAGTCAAAGTTCTCATCATGGCTTCTCCTGCCTTCATGCACTCCATAGGTCTCTCCTCCTCCTCCTCTGAGCTCTAGCAGCCCCAACGTGGCAGTTGTTTAATACAACTATTAAAAAATAGTTGTAAATTGGTTGATTGTGGGAGTGATGCTGGGGACCGTCTATTCTGCCATCTTGATAGGAAGTCTCGGAGCTGTTCTTCTGAGACCATTGTGTTGGTTCTTGGCTTTCTGCACTGATAGCCTAAAGTTTGGTTTTCCAGATATGCTCACTGCTTCAGATTCCCAAAGTCTGATGCTTTTCTTCCTCTCCCATTGTCCTCATTGTTGTGAGTCATGAGCTTATGCCTGTAATGGAATCTCCTCACTGCGTTTGGCACTGGAAGGAGGGAAGTAGCTGTTCAACCCATCATCTTTACGTAAATGTCTGAATACTTTCTGATGTTTTTGCTACAGTTTGCATCTCCATCAGCCTCTAGCCCTTCCATAGCAGCCAAGCTGATATACCTTGACATTTGTCCCCTTTAGTTCTTAGTAACAACCCTTCGCTCCTGGCAGAGCAGTTACTTCAAGACGGGGAGTGTCCTGAGGGACTCCTCTTCCACTGAACTCAGATGGATAAAGAACAAAATAGATAGGATGATTTTGTTTCCAAAAGAGAAAAAAGAAATGGAAAGATGTCACCCAGGGCAAGGTACTTAAGAGTGCTTTGTAGGTGGCAGGAAGTGGACATGGAGGTGAGGAGAGTGTGCCGTGTCCACATGCTAAGAACACATGTCCCTGAGCTCCTGCACAGTCAGGGCTAGTGTGTTGGTGGCTGGAAGCATGGAGAAGGGCTATATCAGAATTGCCTCCGATTCTCTACACTTCAGCATTCAAACTCATGTTTGGGAGCAGAAAGTGTTTTTATTTGGGAAATGAAATATTTCAGTGAGGCTTTTTTGCTAGGCAAAGGCAAAGCCAAAATTCTGCAATAGAGACATTTGAGACAATGAGCGGAAGTCCCTGCCTATTGATGGGAAGGGCTGCTCGCCTTAGCATCAGGCCGCATTTCTGAGATGACGCACAGCCTGTGGCCTGAGCCCAGGGCTGCGAGACTGTCGCTCCTGTTCCCTTTTGCCTGGGTTAGGGGGTGGATGTTGACAGAGACCCACGGTGGAAAGAGCTCAGGGTGTGGGGATGGGCTGCTCCCAGCTCTGGGACCCCACAGACGTGTCTGCCCTCCAGTCCCAAGGTTTGTTTTTGACATGTGGATGCTAATGGGGACCTGAGAAGAGCTGAGGTCTGCTGTTAGGGGCTGGCTGGGATGGCAAGAGGGGAAAACTTGTGGATCACCCAGAAATTCCTTGGGGTTTTCAGAAATACCTAAAGAGGGAGCCTGGTGCCAGCCTGGACGACAAGCAGGTGAAGAACTCTGGACTTCTCTTACTTGGGATTCGTTGCTCACACAGCATTCATTCCCCAGTGTCTAGGCAGCATGAATCTCTGATCTGGACAGGGCGCATGTGATGGTCTGATTAGTGCCTATTCCCACAAGGGCAGAGATGCCACGTCTGTCCCCATCATGATCATGTCTCAAAGCCAAGGACTCCTAACTGGTACCCCATTAGGGCGGAGCCGACTGGAGGGAGAGGCACAGAACGTCTGGTGTACAGCTGACACCGACCTGAGGCCCCTCAAGAGGCTCTTCTGCGACAAAGTTGCTGCATTTGCTCAGCTCCCTTGAGAGTCTCCCGACTGGAGGGTCATCGCTTCATTTTTGGCCACTGAGGGCAGGTAGAAAGCAATGGCTGGCCTCTGACATCACTGTTGGGTGTTCTGACTGGGGCAGGTCCCTCCCCTTGGTGGCTGTCTCTTCATGGGCAGGAGCAAGGGCTTGGACCAGGAGGAACAAATCATGAATCTTAGTGGACTGCACTCATATTCTCTAGATAATAATATCAACTGCTGCTACGTGCTGGATACTTTACATAGATTTCTGCCTTAACTCTCACAAGACCGCTACAAGGTGGGCATTTTGATCTCCACTTAAGACAGGAGAAGGCAGAGAGGATCAAAGAGTGGAACAAGGTCCCACAGCTTGGAGGGGCCGAGGAGACCTGCACCCATGGGGTCTGATTTGAAAGCTGTTTGCCGGCAGGCAATGCAAAGCCAGATTCTCAGGGTTTCTTCACACAGGGGAGTTCCCAAGATTGTTCCTGAAAGGGACTTCATGTGAATGAAAACGATCTAATTTTACTTATGTGAAGATGAAGCCGTGTGTTCCACAGAAAAAAAAAGATAATAGCTCAGATGGCTTGTCATGTTGTCTTCAAGAAGAACGCGTTGATTGTTCTCCTGCCAAGTGGAATTACTCTGAGTTACTGGGAAGCTATTACCAGCTGGATTTGAGCTCTTTCTCGATGCTGAGGTTATTTTCCAGCCAGTCATGTTTGACATGACTGTGGCCGAGCCTACAGCACTGGAGAGGCATCTCCCTACCCACCTGGGCTAACTATTGAGGGTCTTCAATACAGACAGTATATGGTGGGTGTATGGTTCAGTGAGTGCCACATGCTAGGCACAAAATTAGAAACTTGAAATAAAATCCCGAGTCAGCCTCACCCTCAGCCAGGGGCTCAGTCAGGGGACTTGGGGGAGGCAGCCCTCAAAAGGATAATTACAACATAGCTCAGGACAGGACCCACCTCAACTGGACACAGGGCAGAGCAACTCAGCCTGAGGCCCCCGAGGAGGCTCCTGGACCCAGAGGGACCAGAAAGAGAAATCAAGGTGAGAAAAGGAAAACAGAACACCCTCCCAGGGCAAAGAGGCAAGAGAGAAAGGGAAAAGGCCAAGGAAAGAGAAAAGAGAGGAATTAAGAGGAGTGCATTTTGGCAATGAAGAGGCTATGATGCCAGCAGGTGAAATACTGTGAGGCAGGTGAGGGGAGACCCCAGGAGGTGAGGGGAGCCCTGGGGAGTCTGGAGTGCCCTGATGGAGCAGGGAGGAGCTCCCCATGTCCCTGATGCTCCCTTGTATCCCATACAGCTCTTCCTCTCCAGACTTTGTGGCCCCCACGCTTTATGTTGCCCCTACACCCCCTCAGTATTCCAAGTTCACTGGGCTGTGGCTCAGCCTCTATGGGGGGCCCCAGCCTGGCTTGATGAGGTTCTCCCCCCACCTGGCTCCCAACAGCCCGACTGTTGGACATGGGCACGGCCTTGGGTGACCCACAGGTAAAGAGCTGCATGAATAGTTGGGGGAGGGAGGATAGGGCTGAATGTGCCTTGAATGAAGACCTTCCCAAATGCTGTTTCAATTTTTGGGCTTTGCCCATTTCCTCTGCCTGAGGAAAGGGGGTGACATGTTTTTCTAAGGGTTCTTCTCAGGGGCCAGAAACCCAAAATGTGTGGTAAACTGTGAAGCATCTGAGGTGCTGCTGTGCTGCTGTCCCTCCTCGTCCCTCCAGGGTGGCTGTGATGCCTCTGCCCTGCTGCTGCTGCAGAGGTCAGCTGCAAGCCATCAAGGAGTGCCCTCAGAGGCCACCTCTGAAGGTCCCTGAATGGCACTGGACGTCGTCTGGGCTCTGATGGGCCTGTCGGTGAGCCTGCGAGGAGACCAGGTGCAGGGTGTTCACACTTTCTCTCACGAGGAATGAAAGAAGCTCCTCAAACTCGGCTGGTTTCAAAAATGTAAGCCCATGGCCAGTAAGTTAAATGACAGTAACACGGATCATTTGGAAACAACATCATGAAGCTTCATGCGTGACTCCTGAGAACAAGGGCACCTTCCTGGATCCCTCAGCAGAGCTGCCACACTCACAAGCCACATGGAGACGGCACTGGGTCTGGCATGGAGCCCACACTTACGTCTCCCACTTGCTCAGCAAACATCCTTTATGGTCACTTTCTCTCCTTCTGTGCCCTTCTCAGTGGGTCACATCAGGAGGGACACGAAGCTGTTTTTCCATTACTGATGATGTTACATTTGATCCCCTGCTCAAGGCGAGCTCTGCCAGCCTTCTTCACTGTAAACACACCTTTCCCCTCTGTGCTGCAAGCGAGCAGGACGTCTGCTGGATTTCCCCATCATAACGGCATCATTCCCCATTGGAATTAATAAGTAATCTGTGGGGGAGACTGTGACTCTTTCTTTACTCCCCAAATATTTCACCAAATGGTTTCAGCATCCTTGATGGTCCTTGTCTGGACTGGTGATTATACTGGGGGTGGCAAAAGCACTTTTCTAATTCTGTTATAAACTTCTCCATTTATTTGCTCCCATTTTTCTAAAAGAAAAAGAGCTTTCTCCCCTGTCTACCCCCGGACATCCTTTCTTTAGAGTTATGTATTACATCCTATCAATTTCAACTCTCTTTTTCTGTTTAATATGTTACCATCCATTAATATCAATGTCTGCTTTGATGGTTAAATTATTCCAAATTTGGCCAGTAGGCAACTCTTTCAGCTGGCTTCTCTGTCATTTCTACAAGTCTTTTTACATTTTTGAGCACTTACTTGCTTCCTGGAATAACAAGATATTCTGTCTCACATTGTACCTCTCCTGCTCCAAGCCTGGCATGAGCAAATAAATGCTCCAAGGAGCCCTGGTTCTCAAACTTTGGGTCTCAGGACCCCTCACACTCTGAAGAATCACTGAGGAACATGAGAGCTATATTTACATCATACATACCTATCAATACATACCATCCCAGAAATTTAAAAAATTTAAAATATGTACTAATTTCTTTTAAAATAAATAATATATTCCTTACGTGTTAACCTAAATAACATATTTTAGTGAAAAATAACTATAATTGGTGGGCCGGCCTGGTGGCGCACTGCTACAGTGCGCCGCTTGGGAGTGCAGTGGCGCTCCCGCCCGAGGGTTCGGATCCCACATACAGACCGGTTCCCGCTCACTGGCTGAGTGAGGGGCGGGTGCGACACGGAGGGTTGCGATCCCGTTGCCGGTCCCGATCCGGTATGGGCACGACACTGAGGGTTGCGATCCGTTGCCGGACACGAAAAAAGACAAAAAAAAATAATAATAATAACTATAATTGGCAAAAGTAAAACATTTGCTATTAGCAAATTTATTATAGAATGGGAAAAGTGGAGAGTATGTTAATAGTTTTTCAGATAAAAATGAATATTTTTTAAACAACAGCAAGACTCAAGTTGTAGTTTCTTAAAGGTCGGGGTGACAGTAACTTAAAACTTACATGGATTTTTGTGCAAGTGAAAAGATACTGTGTGAAAGGAACGTCTCACATATGTGCCTGACACACAGCAGGCTCTCAATACGTGAGCCCTCTTCTTGTCTTTCTCCATTAAGAATGTGAACTAGAAATCGATAAGCATCTGAATCTGAAATGAGAACACCACAGAGATGATAAAGCAGACTTGACAGCAGGGTTTGTGAGGACAACAGAGGCTGCTCTGTGACTTCTGTGGTCGTATCCACACAATGTCCTCTGATAACGCAGACCAGAACGTTTCCAGCAATGACCAGTGGTGATTCCATTTCAAGAGGAGATGTTCTTGGGGAGAACTTCCAGCAAGAGCATTAACTTTGTGAGTTGACAGCACAGCTGCTCACAGGAAGATTCCTTGGAGTAGAAATAGTCTAGAGGCAGGTGGAGCACCCGGTCACCTCCACCACCTTCCAGCAAACCCATCCTCCTGTACTTCCAGACATCCTGATCTTGTCTGTCAGAGAGCAGCTGGTGTCACCTTTTATGAGGCTGTCTTCCTCCTTTGACTCTTTCATGAAGGTAATTTTTTTTTTCTTTTGGTGGCTGGCAGGTGTGGGGACCCAGAACCCTTGACCTTGGTGCTAACACTGTGCTCCAACCAACTGAGCTAACTGGCCTGCTCTCTCTACCTGACTTTTGAAAACATCTCCCCTATTCATTCTCACTTACACCTCGATTTCCTCACTTTTCACCTAGAATGAGTGCTGTGTGACTTGATCAAGTCCCTTAACCTCCCTGGTTACCAGCTCTGTTTTTACAAAATATAAGGTGTTGGATGAGCCAATTTGAACACCTGCAGGGCCTGGTTGACAATGGTAATGACACCTGGCTGGGCCTTGGGGCCTCGAGTAGCTGAGAGTGGCTCCGGCCAACAGCCAGAAGAAAACAGAACCTCAGTCCTACAACCACAGGGACAGAATTCTGCCAACAGCCCTGTGAGACCTGATGCAAAAGACCCAGCCCAGCCATATCCAGATCCTGACCGACGAACACTAAGAGATGGAAAATGGTGTTCTAAGTCCCTAGGTATGCAGTAATTTGTTATGCAGCAGAAAATACACTGGTGAATGGGTTTTGGGGAATTTGTGTCCTTTTCAAAGCTGTGCACGGTATTTGTGTGGTGGGGCAGACATGTGCATGTTTCTTGTTTTGGAGAGAACTGAATGCGTTCATTGGATTCTCTGAAGAACACATGCAGGAGTCAAAGAAGAAAAACCTGGAATTGATCAGTTGGGCACTGGGTGCCATGAACTCAGCAGAGTCCTCCTCCAAAAACATGGCAGCAGCTGGGCAGGGAGCATTCAGGGCTATGCTTGCATCCACTTGCTTACCACTTCTAGCGGTGCAAAGGAAACACTGAATCCAGAGCACTGCAGTCAAGTGTGCAGGGGCTCAGAAAACATTGGTTTCTTTTTTCTAGGCACAATTGTCTTAATATTAGCAACCTAATAAAAATTCCTCACATCCTTGAGAGCTTCCTTCTTTTTGTCTTAATTGATGTGGTTTACAGAAAATAAATTACACAGAGTGAATATTTTGCATTATTGTAGGAGATAAATTGATTGAATTATTATCCAACTTCAATCGCACTGGGATAAACAGATTATCGTATTTATGCTGACATATTAGGGACAAGATTTATTTGCTCTCATTTTCTAGAAGACACATTTTTCTTTCCAGAATTAGAATGATACATAAAACCAATTAACCCTGACCATCCCATCTGCTCAGTTGTAGCCCTATTCCTCTGTATTTTTAAGGTCAGGAAAATGGATGTTGAGGGTATCACAAAATAAAACCAGATGAGGCTACGGAAGGAAGAATAATCTGCAGGGATTCTGTGACATCAAGTAATGAATCTACAAATTAGAAGCCTCCCTTCCCATCTATAGTGTATACACTTGCTGGGTATGGGGAAGCTGTGAGTGGTTCATAATTGAAAGACACAAATTGGGTGTTCGAAATTAATAGAAGAAATATGAGTTTGTCAATATTTATTTTCATGTTAGCAAAACCTGTGTCATTAATTAAGAGGCACTTGAAATGGGAGGATTACAGCCTGATATGTCCTAGAGCCCAGGTCCCATGAGGCTCATGGAGGAAGCAGGAGACCAACATTAATGCCCCTGAAGGATGACAGCCACAGACCAGTGTCTTGGTGGCACAAATTCCTCCTGTGTGGTGAGGGGGTCCCTGACCATGCCAACACTTTACATTGACTTCCGAGAGAGGGGGAAAAGAGGAGAGCAGCAGAAAATGTGCAGGATGCCCCCCAGAGACGATGTCTCCTCCAAGGCCATCAAGAGTGTGGAGCAGCAATGCTCCAGAGCTCCCACTGTGCAGAGTGGCCTTTCCCCAGAACCCCTCTCTTGGGTGTGGCTTGCATCCTGTTTCAGCCACACGAAGACGGTGAACCAAGTGATGACAGCACCATGTGCCCACCACCGTTCACTCTTGAGGCCATCCTGGCAATGAGGCCTGAGTCTGGCCCAGAGGCTCGAGGCACTGAACAGCCACTAGTCCCAATGTGGCTGATCTCCAGAACCAGAAATGATCCTCTCTGTTTCAATCTGCTTCTAGAAGCTTCTATTTCATGGCAGATACACCTCTTGGGGACCTGGAAGGAGATTGTGAGGGGAGGGGACCACGGGGACGGCTTGGGCATGTCCAGAGGTTTCCTGTCCTCTCCTTCCATGTGCAGCTCCAGTGCTGTGACCTGCTGGGTGCAGGAGGATCAGGCAGCTGCTGGAGCACCATTGCCAGCTAGTGACGCCGCACAGCACTTAGGCCTTATGCTGTGTCTGTGACACAGTCTATGCATGGATCTTCGCCAACCGAACCATGCGAAACTGTTATAGAAGTCAGTTATGAGACCTGGCACACATCTCAAGCTGTGTGGTGGAGCAGGTGGTTTTACCACCATAAAACCATTATTTTCATGAATACAGCTAATGCCCTCTTAAAATGTCATACCAATTGATTGATGCTTTTAAAAAACTGAGTAATACTAAAAACTGGTGACTACTTCCATGACAAAAAGAGAGACAAACCAGGAAAAAACAGGTTCTTGATATTATTCTCAAAGTAAAGAGGGAAAAAAGAGGAAGAAATTCAACTATAATCAAACTACATAAACTAGAACTTTTTAATACTCATAAAGCATTCTTAGAAGAGAGACTTTCAGATACAAGGTGATTTAAAACTTTATAAAAATATGTAACAGCTTCACACTAGTTTATTTAAATTAACAGAATGTCCATTTTCAATATTTACAGATATTGAAAAAACAGAATTATGTTTTAGGTAATAATTCAAGACATGTAATTGCAAATACGTGAAAAATTCCAATTTCGTCCCAATATCTACTTAAAGTTTCAGATGACATCTTACCTGCTATGTACAAACACATGAATAAATAATATGGCAGAAATGTCTTCAAAGTTCCCAGGATTTGGGTTACAAAAAAAGAATTGGGAATTTAATCTTCTTTGTGTATAAGAATTATCTCTCAGCCCAGTTCATATTTGTCTTTTATATTTTCTTGTTTAATATTAGCTCTTCTTAAAGAAAAACACTGATTTTACTCACTGTTTTTCTCAGGAAGGATATGTGTGATCCAGTAATTAAAGAAAGTTGAGATTACTCTGGCCTGGTCTGGAAAACAAAAAACCAAAAACAAAACAAACAAAAATAAAAATCATAAATTATTATTTTGTAGATATTAGCCTTTGAGCCCAAAGCAAACCCTGAAATAACCTAATGGAATGCAACTTTGGTATAAAGATGACATTGGTAGTGACACACCACCCGTGTGAATCAAACATTATGTGACAAACATGGCCAGATGGTGGCTCAGCTCTGGACATTTGTATTTTACTTGGGTCTGATCTGTGCAGGCTCATGAGTTCTATCAGACCTGAACAGCATCATCCCACAGTACAATACCACAGGTAATCTCATCTGAAAGAAAACCATACACAAATTGAACTTAAAAGGAAACAGAAGTTTATGTCAAAGAAGTTTATGAACAACTAGAAAAAAGTTAAAAGTAGAATCCTAAGACAATATAGGAATTAAACAGCATCCACATTTCAAATTTCAGGGAAGCTAATACTATGCCAAAAAGCAAGTATTAGCCGAAAGCACGCTACCAAGGAGATGGCTGGTCTTTGACATAACCTGCCAACCTTTTTATCCTCTCACACTGTGAGTAAAGATTGTCCTCGAATGTCAGGCTTTATAACTTGTACAGACTATACAAATGCTGTCACCTAGAATCTAGTTTATGATGGACTTCTCACATTAAGCCCCAAAGAGAAGAGAGCAAAACAGACATACAACCTTCCCAAGTCTGGCTCAGATCCTGGCCCCGGGGAGTGAGTTAGTTCACTGCCACAGATGCTCACATTCACTTGGGAACTGCCATCACAGGGGATCTGAGGCGCCACCAACCCCAGCAGAAGCACACTTCAAAGAGTTTCCCAAGGCAGACCCTATTCTGCCCAGAGGCAAGGTGCCTGATTTCTGTAAGCAACAGTCAGGATAATAAAAACGTAACTTCAATACAGAGAAGTAAAGGAGGATTAAAGGTGGAAATTGCTACAGCACCTTATTGGTGCATGGCATGTGATATAAATTCAAGGAATGGCAGCCATTATTTATGATAACATAGGTATATGATAAAATGTAATATGTTAAGTGAGATCTATCAGTTTTACTGAACACCAGCTGTGTCCTAACACTGTAAAAACACATGCATTTAACTTGTGAAAAGATTGTCTACATCTCAGTTGAATGAAGCATCTGTGATTTAGAAAAGATAATCACTGAGCCAGTGAAGAAAGGAGCTACAAGTAGAAAACACTCTATCCCTGCTTTCAAAATGCTGTTAACTTCTATGCTTATCTTACAGAGATGAGAGATACTGCTACTAATTAGACTTCTAAGCTACCTTTATGAAAAAGAAAACAATTTCAAAAAGTTACATAACTAAATCTGCATTAAACAAATCCAATATTTGAAAACTAAGCTTCATTGTTTATAAAATTTTATTTCACAAAACAGCTTGACATAGGAAAACTTTAAATGCATATCCTACATGCACTCAAAGGGAATACATTTTTACAAAAAATGGGTTCATACTTAAGTTTTAGTTCTATCAATTGCTTAAAGTAAATGTGCTTGTAGACAAAACTTGCCCAAGAATTTTAATATAAGATAACAATGATTTTAACATTGGGGATTCTGTTAAATACCCAACAGCTGTCAAAACTCTTTGATGCATTTCAGAACATTGCATAAGAAAAGCTTTGAGAAACACAATAAAAATTATAAAAGTCTTAAAAGTCTTAAATTCAAAATGTCAGTTTATTTTCATCTCATAAAAATCTCATATTAGTTTAACATAAAATTGGCTTTTTGCAGTTAGACATAAAATTTTATTATGGAAATCTTAATAATACAGTAGGCCTGACACCCCCCAAAAAATAAAGAAATGCTGGCCTGTGAGTTAAATAACTCCTGGTTGCTCCTTTCCAGGATGACGACCACTGCTCCAGCGGCCCACGTCTCTCCCTCTCTTTAGGCTTCTCCCCACCAGCAGCTGCACATGCTGCTATTTCATTTTGACTCCACTTCCTCCTCTGGTCTTATGTCTTGATGTCCCTTGCAGCCAACCCTCCTGCAGGGTCAACTTTACTTGCTGTCTCCAGTTACTCTTCTATTCCCTAATGAAGCCTCAGCCCCCACGCTACTGCTTTGTCCAGGTGACCACCAGCCATCATCACAGCCCTCAGTCTCTCCCTGGAGGTCAAACAGGTATTTCAAATTTAACTCCCTCAACACTGAGCTCCTGGTGGGTCCCCTCATCCCCAGACTCGCTCCTCCTAACAGTCTTTCCCCCTACTCATCAGCTATTTGGTTCTTACCATGGCTCAGGCCAAAAACCATGTCTCCCCTCCCATACCCAGTCAGCCAGCAGATCCCACTGGTTCTTCCTCCAAAATCCACCTGGAATTTGGCCACGCCTCACCATATTACAGCTTCACCCAGGTCTAGCTGCAGTCGTCTTTCACAAGAGTCATTATAAAGCACTTACTCGGTCTCCACTCTTGACCTCCTTCCATCTAGTCCCAACAAAACAGCCCAGCTATGTGCAGAGAGGGCACCGCTCCAGCCACATGGGCCTCTCGCTGCTCTGCAGCACCCCCAGCATGTTCCTCTCTGAGCGCCTGCGCCTGGCTGCAAGAATGTCCCCTCCTGCTTTAAGCTTTTCTCCACACCTGATCTGTGAGATCTGTTACATATGTTACTCATCTTGCTGATTTTGTCTCCCCCTCAAGGCGCCAGCACTTGAGGGCACTGATGAGCCCCAGAGCCCAGAGGAGCGCCTAGGCACTAGTGGACGCAGGATAAGTATCTCACCAGATAAGGTGATTCACACATGTGTGAGGTTCCTCCCAGTTACCCCAACCCACGATGCTCTTCAACTTATGAATCGAAGTACTTACTGTCCCTGCCATCCATGTGTTTGTTCACTATACCAGTGCCATATTATAATCGCTTTATCATTACCTAACCTGATTTGCCATCTGGCTTTTTTAATATGTCAGTATTGACTCTTCAGCTACACTAAGAGGTTTCTGAGGATGGAAGCCATGCATTATACTGACTTTGAAACTCCCTCAAAGCAATCTGCACAATCTCTTTCACTCGTTCATTCAGTAGAAAACCTGTCAACACCCACCTGAGGCAGACCTGGTATTCTGCACTCAGGGGGTGTGCAGGTAGAGCAGCTGTCCAAAAACAGCCCTGGTTTCCTGATTTTCAGTGTTTGCAGATTTCTGTGGCCTAAATATTCCCACCATGGCCCACATCACCACACATGGCGTGAGGAAAGCAGGAGCACAACTGGCCCCAGCATTCTACAGTTTGCATGGAATGAGTACCCAAGAAAGGTGAGGAAGTAAACAAAAGAATGCAACAGTAACGCAACACTCTTTCTAACTGTAGAGGTTCAATAAGGCACACCAAGATATTCGGAGGATAGAAGGAATTTGCCTTCTACCAATACCACAGAGAAGGAAAAGGGGAGAAACAAATTCTTTCTCTCCTATTTAAACTTGAGAAAAATTGGCTTTAAGAGCTGATACCTCACAAGTCTAGAAAATCAGATTGCACATGCATTTTTGCATATATTATATGAAACATTTTTACATCGAGCAGAGGTACAGGAAGCCCATTCCTCTGTGGGACGCTATTCTCCCAAGCCACATGCTGTTGTCATATTTTCCAATTCATTGCTGCCTTGGTGGGGTATACATTTTCAGAGATAAACCCTGATGAGAATATTTTAAGCAGGAGAATGAATAAATTGCACAGTACTTACCAGGAGGCATCATGCAACGTTCTGGGAACACTGCCAGAGCACCCTTCAACCTCTCAATATCCTGGAAAAGTAATAGCGTTTTCATGTGGTCCAGAATGAACACATCTGAGGGAGGCAAGCTGTGGGACTCAAGACGGTGAAACAGCTCTCCAGTGGCCTCCAGGCAGATGGCTGAGTCTATGTCTTTGGAGTTACCTAAATGAAGTCAGTATCACTTAGAAACAGTTTTATTTTATGTTTATGAACTAAAAATAAACTTTCATCTCTTAAGGATAGCCTCAAACATACGAGGGTACTTTTCCACTCAGAATGAGCTGTCTAGGATATAAAAAGCTATCAGGAGAGAAAATCAGAATAGAACTTTGAAAAGTAAATGAGGACAACAAAACGCTGCTTTTTGAATGACTATGGAAACCTGTTGTCTGTTCATATGTTTGATCTTTTAAAACACTTTCCAAGTACAACATGCAATTCAAAGTCATGAACAGCAGCAGGATAAACCAGACAATAAAACTAAGTTCTCCATATTTATGTCATGTATCTTTAAAAGAAAAAAAGAGTAAGATTGTTGGCTGTTTAGGGTAAATCAAGGAAAACTATAAAAACAAGATCCTGGCTTCTATTGCTTCCTTTGAAAGGACAACCATCAGTCTGTTGTTGGTCTTGTGGAGATGTGTCTTTCTTTCCTGCCTGCTTTTAAGATTTTTCTTTATCGATGGTTTTCCGCAGTTTGAGAGTAATGTGCTTAAGTGTGGTGGTTTTTGTATTAATCCTACTTCGAGTTTGCAGAACTTCTTGAATCTGTGACTCTATGTCCTTCACTGATTTTGAAAAACTCCCACTATTGCCTCTTTGGATGTTGCCCCTGCTCCGTTCTCACTCCTCTCCACCTCAGACTCCAGGGAAATGGATGGACGTTTGGCCTTCTCCCTCTTTTCTCTATTTCCCATCCTTTCTCTGTCCATCCTTCAGTCTGGAGACTTTCTTTCAACTGTCTTCCCAGTTACTAATTCTTTTATGCTGAATGTAATCTGCCATTTACTCATCTTTCAAAGTTCTGAATTTTCAGTTATTTTATTTCTCAGGTCTAGAATTTCCATTTGGTTATTGTAATAGATTCAAATTACCTGGTTAAATTCTCCAATTTTCATCTTTACTCCACTTTCTCCCTATTTTCTTGAGCATCTTTATCACAGTTACTTTAGTTCCCTTGTCTGATAACATCAATATCTTCCACTCCTGTGGCATGCTCCCACTGACCTTTTTTCTCATGGTTTTCAGTTATATAGTCCTGCCTCTTGGCATGCCTAGTAAATTTTTATTGAATGTGTATGAAAAATTATGGATAATGGTATTTTCCTCCAGAGGCATCACCCTTTGCTCTGTTAGGCAGATAGAGTGGGGGAGGACCACCTAGAGGCCTTCAGGGGCTCACCCGGCCACAGGGTGGACTGCATGTTTGGCAAAGGACCACCTACATCTGAACTGCCCTTGTTCGAGGGCTGGGACAGTCATTGTCTGCTTAGTGTCTCAAGACAGTCAAGAAGCTCACTGCATTATTCAGAGGCTCTTTCTTTACTTGGCTTCCCACCATCGCACCACACAGTTTCAGAACTTGGCAAAGGTTTTAAGGAAAAACCAGCAGAGTGCTGGGTTCTGTTCTCCGACCTCTGTCCCACCAGCCGCTGCACTCTCTGCGCTCTCTACTTTTTGTCTCCCTAGACCTGTGAGACTGACAGACACTCTGTGTTTGTCTGTCTCCAGGGCTCCAAGGGTTCTTTCTCCACACTCTCACCCAATGCCAATCAGAACTGGCAAATGCCTTGAAGGAAAATGTGGCTATAGGATGCTGGCTCACCTCCCCATGTAGTTTCTGGGATTTTATCCTCTTACGGGCTAGTTTCCTTAGTAGCTCATAAATTCCTTTAACACATTTTTTTGTTTATATCTGGTGTTATCTAGTTATTCTTGGCATGATTGTTGTTCTGCCACAGCAACTCTATCATACACAGAAAAGAAAACCTACTGAGATCTTTCTGAATCTTACTTGCAGTGTGTTGCTATGTCTTCCTCTTTGTGTCATCTGGATATTTACATTTTCAATTTGTTAATACAAACTGCTGATGAACAGACCAAAGAGGAAAAGGCTAAGGTCACCTGCAACCATATTCTCAGTTAAAAATGATCTATTAATAATGGTATTTTTGCATCATTGTTTAAATCAGTTATTTACCTCCCAAATTATTATATAGTCAATACATCTCAATCTTGTTCATAAGACTAGTGTCAAATATCTTGTTGAAAAATGGATCTACTAAACCCACCAAGTTCCCCTGAATCTTCTAGTTATGTCATCAAAATAGAAAAGCACCTTACTCTGCATGCTTTTGCTGTGGGGGTAGCCACGTCTGCACTGGCCTCTTTCTAATTAGGTCAGTTGTTAACAACAGGTAATACAAATGTAAGCAATAAATCTACTTTCATTTTTCATATCTTACATCAATACAAATAGCTGCTCAAAAATGCTTTCTGAAAAATTAACCATAAGTTATACGTGGAAGAGTAAAATAAAATATGCCCTAAAGGAGAAAGGGGGTTTCTTTTACTCCTCTATCAGCTTATGAAAACAAACATGAGCTCATCAAAACCTCCAATCTGGATTTATCTTTTATATAGAAATATAGCCTAGATTACCAAGATAGTACAAAATCTGATTTTAGAGAAATAAAGAACACGAGGACAACCCACGTTTGGAGCCACAGCGTTACTGGGGCTACCTGCCTTGTCCCTTGACACGCCCTGAGCCCCATGCCAGTCCAGTTCTTTGGTGGAAATAATTTAAATATTGTGATCTTTGCCTTGAAACAAATTATTTCGAATATTTTAATGTGTTTTATATTTTAAACATTTAAATATTTTACTATATTTGTTTATTTTTCCAAATTTTAAGTGGATGCCATTATTCAAGAGAAAAACAGGACAAAACATACCTTCATATAAATAAATTTCTTGTGTTGACTTCAGAAAGTTTAGAAAACTGTCTGCCTTTTCACTGGTAATTCTAACATCTTCCTTGTCGGCATCTGTGACGTCTTCCTCGCTGGCGTCTGTGACATCTTCCTTGTTAGTGTCTGTAACTTCCCAGTCAGAACCTCTTACATTTCCTTGTTCACTGTTGCTCTCCTCAGGCTGGTACATGAAGCTGATTCCAGAGGCCTTTGATACTAAGCCAGCTGCTTTCTTCCTTCTAATTTGCTGTTTCTTTTTCAGCTTCCTTTTTTTGTTTTTGCTTATTGTGGGGCCATCTGTGCACTGTGGCTGTAATTTTTCTTGTAAAAGACTCTGCTGTTTCTCTAATTTTGCTTGTTCAACATGGATGTTATTGGGATTCTTAAAATTTTTCTTTGATTTGTGCTTTCTAATTCTTTTTCTCTTTGGTTGATCATGAGGATCCTGACCTGTTAAAAAAAATTCAAATACAAACAGTTTCAGTACAATGGAACCATAACAAACATATTAGGTTGAATAAATTTTCCATCAGGCTCTTACAGTATTAGAAGAAAAGGAATTTAAACTATTTCAGTGATTCTTGACTTTATACCTCACAGTCATTACACTATCAAAGATCCTGGGGCTAATCAGAATATAAATTTACAGTCTACTTTTTTTCCCAAAAAAGGAACGTATAGAGGATATATACTCATGGTTGTTGCAATTATGATATACGGTGGGTTTTTAAGGACGGAAGAGTTGTTGCAGTTTTATTGGGGGTAAAATGTCATTCCTATGGCCTTGGGGGAAAAACCTATGAATTTTTATGTTTTTTACATTTTACTTTAACCTTTCAAGAGTTACTTGTGTGTGAGAATAAAAAATAAATAATGGTGACTTGCCCATCTGAATCAGGAACAGGTCACATTTTGAAATGAAGATGAAGTTTGGGTTCCAGGTTTGCAGAAGTTGGTATGTAAATGAAATACGTCAATGGCATGCTGGTAAACGGTTAACAACCAGCTCTCTGAGTTGATCCATTTGCCAGCTTCCCTGGTGTAAGTATGGCTGATCTCAACGTACACTGTGATGTCAAGGCATGGGAAGAAACACGCACAGTTGATTAGAGTGGCACACCACTGAAATGGCACCCAGGGAGAAGAGCATAGGGAGGAAGCACAGAGGGTAAACCGTGGCACACAGGGCTGGCCAGGAATGGCAGATCCGAAACATTGGGAATAAGGAGAGAAGCATAAATTACTACTAGCATGACAAAGAAGGTCTCCCGTGAATAACTGGTATCGGATAGGTTTGACAGAAGACGGCGCTTAACCCTAGCGGGAAATTGAGAGGAACATCACTGCAAGAATCCTGCACTGCATCTAAGCTGGGTCTGCACACCCCAATGGTTGTTAAGAACACACACCAAGTCCACACCACACCTGCCTGTGTCGTTGCCCACACAGGACTCTTTGGCCCTGCCTGAGCAGATCTAGAACTGCAAAGCTTGCCACTGTATGATGCAGGATCTTTTTTTCAGACAATTCTCATTTTTAGGAAGTTCTTGTTTGATTTTTCTAAGCTGCATACTACCCCATCACAGATTACTGTGAGGAAACAAAATTAAGTAATGTGTATGAAATTTGTGATACAGTGTATGATGGTGAGATGTTATTATATTGAACAAAAACCTGCTTTCCTATAATTTCTACTCAAGGGCTTTAATTTTACCCTCTATAATTAGACAGAAAATGTCCAGTTTGTCTTCCGTACTGTAGTTCTTCAAAGTAGCATTCATATTTCACCTAAGTTTTCTCAATAACCTCAACAACTCCACTCGCAGAGCTGGGGGAGCCACCTGGCTGAGCATGTCCAAGATATAACCCCTGCTGGCTACAAAGCCCTGGGAGCCATCCCTTGTCCAGGACACTATGAGTTTATGTATGCAGCCTCGACTCCCACCAGTTTGATTAAGCAGACACATCTTGCTTCCCTCACCCTGAAAATACATAAAATAAGTACTTCATTAAGTATTAAACCTCTCCTCTTTCATCAGACACAGACATCCCACCACCAGCTTTGCATCACTGTTAAATTAAACACTGTGTTGTGGAAATGGTGACACCATTTCACTGCTACCTTTTGAATGAGAGAGTTCTCAGTGTTCTCCTGACACACTTGGCAACCATATCTATGAAACCTATTGCTACTTCAAATTTGGCAGGAAGCCAAAACTTCTCCTCATAAGATCACAATATAAGATTATTGCCTAGGCCATAATTAGTACATTTTATCTCTTCCCTCAAATAAGAGTTTTTAAAACGGTATTTTTCTATTTCATTTGCAAGTGTTAATCGACATCAGGACCTGCTAAGTGTAGCTGACAGACCAATGCTGGTTCACTAATATCTTCAAATAGCTGAACCTTGAGCTGGCTATAAAATGTTAATGTTCAAAAATTACCACTGTTTCTGGAATTCGTTTTTTTTAATTTCTCAGGTTCAGTTAAAAAAAGACAAAATTAAATCTCTCCTCATTTGTGTCTATTAAAGATGTATGCTTAGACTTCATTAATTCCAGGAAAAGTAATCCGTAGGGTATTTTATCATCCCAAAGTAAACCCATGTGAGAACCGATGTGACAGACCTTTGGGGAAGGGACAGTCCTCACTATCCACTAAGAACAACACACACAGGGCTTCTCCCGTCATTCTCTGGGTTCCTCATGACTATCTTCCTTCTTCATAGGCTCTTTCAGTCTAGCTGACCACCAATTTTATCCTGTGTTTCTCTCTCTCTCTGCAAGTGGTGAGACCACATATAAACTGCTGCCTGGCTGAGAATGATTACGCTATTGATCGGTTATTCTCAAAAGACTATAAAATAGTAATTTAAAAAGGTGGAGATGGCAATAAAAAATTCTATAAAATGATATGTATATCATACTTTTTCATATGAACATGTGTATGTGTGTATATTTTTTAAAAGGGAGACACAATATACATTAAAAAAAGATATTGGAAGTCTACATCCCAGGATGTTAACTTAACTGTGGCTGTCTTCCAGTGGTGTCAGTAGGGGGGACTGTGTTTTTTCTACTGTACTTTTCTTATTTCCAAATTTAGGGCATTGAGAAGATACTGCTTGAATAACAAGGAAAACGTATGTTAAACTTGATGAAATTAAGACATGTCAGACTTTATGAGATGCCACTTAATCCTGCTTAAAGAGAAACTTACAGTCTTAAGTACATCAGGAAATAAAAAAAGGCTAAAAATCAGTGATGTAAGCATTCATCTCAACAGGCTAGAAAATAACAGCAAATTAAACTCAACGAAAGTAGAAGGAAAGCAATAACAAACATAATAGCCAAAAATAAAGAATGAGGAAATAGTGCAATAGAGAGAATTCAATAAGCACTGAAACTTTTGAAGAAAGAAACTGGACAAACTACTGGCAAGACGGGTTAAGAAGAGAAGAGAGAAGGTATAAATGACCAGCATCAGGAGTACAAAACATGCTAATACATATCCTGTCCGTGTCAAAAACCTAATGAAACGATACCACAAACAACTCTATGCAAAAAAACTAGATAATCTGTTTGAAATGGAGAATACTGAGAAAAGTACAATGAACACACAAAGAAATAAAAACCTTAATAGTCCTATCTCTATTTTAAAAACTGAATGTGTAGTTGAAAATAATCCCACGAAAGAACTTCAGGTCTACGTGGATTCACCTGAGACCTACTAAACAGCTAAGGAAAAACACAACACCCACCTTACATAAACATGCCAGAGAACAGAAAAGACAGGCACCAGTTACAGTCCACTTGCAAAGCCAGCATCATCTTCATTCCAAAACCTGACAAGGATGTCTCAAGAAAGGAGATCCACAGGCCAATCTCCCTTATAAACATCGCTACAAAAATTCTAAACAAAATATTAATAAATACACTCCAGTGTTTTCAAGTATTTGATCATTTTTGACATCAATATATGATAAGATCTCATACCAAACTAGAAATAGAAAGGAAAATTCTAAATCTGACATGGATATCTACAAAAATGGACAGCTCACATCACACATAATGGTGAAATGCTGAAAACCTCTCCTCTGACACTCAGAAAGAACAATGCTCACGGCCATCACTCGTGGTCACTTCTATACTGGGGTCTAAGCAGTGCAAAGGTGAGAAGGAGATAAAGCGTGAGCATTAACCACTGATGGCATTATTGTGTACACAGAAAATCCAGAAGGATCCACACACAAATGCTCCACCAGCAGGTGAATGCACAGACGGCGCGGTGGCATACTGTTCATCAGGGACAAGCCACCAACACACAACTGCGCAAACCGCAAGGCCATGACAGTGAGAGAAAACCTAGAGCACACCTCCTAAAAAACATGCAGGTTCCATTCATATAAAGTTCCAGGATATGCGAGCTAACCCATAGGGGCAGAAAGGAGCAGAGGGGCTTCCTGGATCAGGCACAGGGAGACTTGGTGGTGACAGACAACGTGCATTATTTCAACTGCAATGATGCTTCAGGGGTGATACTCTGGTCAGAACTTATGAAATTGTACACTCTAAGCTTGTACAGTTTACTGTATGTTCATTACACCTCACCAAGCTGTTCAGAAGGACCACAGAGCCAGGCCCTGGCTCTGCAGTGCTTGCTCCGTGGCCGCTGAATCCCGTGCCCCCAGTTGTGAAGTGGGGAAGTAGGAAGCTACCCCATTGTCCCAGGGTCATTCGGCAGACAGAGGCAGCACCCAGGAGGCTGCCGGGACACGCCGGCCTGAGGAAGTGGCACACACTTAGGTAAGGTGCGGCCTGCAAGTTGTGTCCCCAACTTCAATGTCCCTGCTCATGGCTGTTCCATTCCTGTGGCTTAAAGTGTCCAGGTGGAGAAGGGCTTCTAAAGTTTCTACAAAATGAAGCATTGGATACAATAACTTACACACAAGCTCATACAGAAAAGTAACAATCACTAACTATCATATTTAATACTAATGCCTACAATTGTAGCGAGATGACCACTGTGGGTTACAAACATCAAAAAACTGAGAAAGAAGATGCCTATGAATACTTTTCACAGATGAGGTGAAGGAGAAAAGTCTCCTTGGGGACTGGAGTCTTAGAAAGAATGCAACGGTAATAATGACTTGGAGGAGTAAATGTAAACACAGTTGCAAATCTGTTTCTCAACTCAATTTATGCAGGGTGAACTTCACTGGCAGTGCCACCAGAAGCCACAGAACTCATCTGTTTTGCAATTACTGAACTTCTGTTCATTCAGACATACCTGTTTCTTTATAATGATGTTTTTCATTATGTTTTTCAGTTTCTTGCCAAACCAGAAAACATTTCTTAAACAGAAGTTGCATTTACGTCAGGGTGGAAAGATATCCACTGACAAAGAGTCCCTGGCTTGGCCAAACTTTATTCAGGCCCTCCTGGAACCTTCTCCTAGGTACATGTATTTATGCATCTGTACATTTCCTTGTAAAATCCAGTTTTGCCAAGAATCCTGCTAAGTCAGTTTAGCAAGAACCCCTGACCTTTGATCACTCTGGATACTGATCAGGTTCCTCATCCCACACTGTCCCCTG
The DNA here is from genome assembly GCF_000696425.1 of Galeopterus variegatus. NCBI lineage: Eukaryota > Metazoa > Chordata > Mammalia > Dermoptera > Cynocephalidae > Galeopterus > Galeopterus variegatus. The sequence continues at coordinate 142,307 of NW_007731036.1, forward strand.
TCCCCGGGTGATGTCTGGTCATGCTGACCTCTCTTCAGCAAGAATCCTTTTAGGTGGGTTTAGCCAGAATCCCCCTCATCCTTGATGTTTCCTCTTAGTAATTTCCCCTTCCTAGCTCCTTGGCTGGGAATTTCCCCTTGCCTGTGCTGTATATTAGAAGCTGAGTCCTGTCTCTTTCCCCGCTGCAAGACCCTGTTGCAGTGGTCCCTGCACCTATTGTGATGAATGGTCCTTAATAAAGTCTTCTTTCCTGTCTTGAACAAGTGTCACAAATAATTTTTGCTTTAACACCAGACATAACTCAGCTACAACCTCAGGGCTTCCTCGGGCTCTTACCAGAGGGTGTTGACGAGCAAAGAACAAGAGACCATAAAGAATCAGCCAAAATAAGATACTGAAGGACTGCAGCAAAATTAAAATTTTAAATTAGTCTGTGATACCCATTTTCTCTTGTAAACTATAAGCTTCCAGCGGAAAGAACAAGGTATAAATTACAGACAGAGCCTAATAACCACGTATTTGGGATTTATGTATCTGATACAAAACCTATGCATAACGTATTTCTATGTGGGAAAAGAAACTGATTAACTATGCAAAGTGTAGATCTGGTTCTTTCTCCTTATTTCCCAGAAAGATGACAATTTTTTTTATTCATAATCTTTAAATTTTTTTTTCACAATATTGTATGTTCTAAACATCTTGGGCCGAGCCCATGGCGCACTAGGGAGAGTGCAGCGCTGGGAGCGCAGCAGCGCTCCCGCCGGGGGTTCGGGTCCTATATAGGGATGGCTGGTGCGCTCACTGGCTGAGCGCGGTGCGGCCGGTCTCAAAAAGGACAAATAAATAAATAAATAAATAAATAAACATTTAATCATAACTTCTGATTGGACCACCCGGCTCAGCCTGAGAAGGCGACCACGTTCACAAGTGTGATTCTCTGGGGGGTTGGGGGGGGGTGTCAGTTTCTTACAGAAGCACCAGAAAGTGCTCATTCTGCAACAGGAGGCTGCCACGACAGTTCGACCATCTAATTCACAGCTGTAGGCCCCTGGCCACAGTGAGGCAGGCAGGGGACAGTGGTCAGCAGATCCCTACTCTGGAGAATGCCATGAAGCACATGAGGCTGATGGGAGAAAATGTCACTGGTGACAGTGACAGCTGATGGCTGTGATGTGCTGGGGGCCCCCACGTGGCCCACCTCCCTGGACTCTGATGGGGATCAATCTGATTACCTCACTGTCCCTTCTCCCCCAAGCATGACAACTCGGCAGAGCCATCTGAAATGCCATCCCAACATCCACAGCTGCCCAGTCCCCAAGGCCACATCCACACCGCACATTCTCTGGGTCACTCTGTCAGATGGCACTGACGGGGATGGCCACACAGCTGACCACCCCTCTGCCCGGTGCTTTTCTCCCACCCTGGTGACCAGCCCTTTCTGGGAGGCCTCCTGACTCCCCAAAACTAGGACTTGCGCCCATATGTCATCCCCCAGCAGCACGAGGTCCACCTCTGCTGCCAGACCCTGACTCACATAGCCATTGCCATGAGGACGGGCAGCCACTTGTGCTGATGCCCTTCCCACGCCGCTCTCTCCAAGGTACCCAGCATGTGCAGCTGGGCTGGGAGCTCCCTCCGACCCCCAGCACAGCCTAGCCCCATGGGGCACCACTAGCTGGGGGTCCACGTCCTTAATGTCCCTTCATCGCTCATTTGTGTCATAGCAGATGCCTATGCAGGGTTTGGAGACAGCAACACCCTTATCCAGCATCCTGAGTGCTGCACACAGACACACCTAACATGAGTGCATATAAAATAACTAGGCAACCGGCACCGTGAATGCTGACAGGAGGCAGGAGCCCTGGTAGACTGTCACATAAGTGTTTTAAAATGTTTAGTGGGGGCCGGCCCCGTGGCTCACTCAGGAGAGTGCAGTGCTGGGAGCGCAGAGGAGCTCCCACCATGGGTTCGGATCCTATATAGGGATGGCCGGTGCGCTCACTGGCTGAGTGTG
>NW_007731036.1:144749-167547 GCF_000696425.1 Galeopterus variegatus
AAAAAAAAAAAAAAAAAAAAGGAAAATGTTTAGTGGTATTTTGGGAAATTGCTTAGGATTTTGGGGTGAGATGGGAAGTTATTTCCCCAATTAAATTAATGGACCATATTATTGCACTATCTTCAAGTCTGCTTCCTATGCCTCTTTAAGCATAGATTAGACCTGGAAAACAGGCAATGCCTGTTCTCAGGGGAGCCCATGGACTCATGTTTAAGCACCAAGGCCTCTCCCAGCGCCTGTCCTCAAACAGGCCTCAAGTCCTGCGATTCCACCAGATGCACCTCCACCCTCCTCCTGGAAGAAATGTGAGGGTGAGGACAGCATCACTCACAGCTCCCACTGCCTGCTCCCCAAGGGGATGCCCTGCCCATCACGGCACCCCACTCCTCACTGGATGTGGCACACAGAGGGACGCAACATCCTGCAACCACTAAGGGGAGGCTGAGAGAATCCAGAGGAGGTGACCCACACAGCTATCTTTTCAGGCTTCTGGTTAGAAAACCCATCATCTCATTATGGTCTAGGCTACTGTTGGGTTTCTGATTCCCAGAGCCAAATGTATCCTGACACTTATCTTGGTTGATCCCACTCAGCCCAGCCTGAGATGCCAGGCCTAACTGCACGCAGCCTCCAGCAGGTCCAGCATGATCTCTCTCTGTCCCTGTCCCTGCCTGTCTGTCTCTGTCTCCCTCTGTGTCTGTCACTTCCCTTCTATCTGTGTCTCTCTGTATGTCTCTATCCTTCTCTCTCTGTCTCTGTCTCTGTCTCTGTCTCTGCCCCTCCCTCTGTTTCTGTCCCCCCTTCCCTCTCTGTCTGTCCCTGTCATTCTCTCTGTCTCTGCCCCTCCCTCTGTTTCTGTCCCCCCTTCCCTCTCTGTCTGTCCCTGTCATTCCCTCTCTCCCTCTCTGCTTCTGTCTCTCTGTCTCTCCCTGTCCCTCCCTCTGTCTCCTTGGCCCCTCCAGTCTTCTATCATCCTCACCCTCTTCCTCAAACACCAGCTTCGAGTGATCCTTTCAGTTGCTACTGTGACCAGCTCTCTCCTCTCTGTCAATTAAGAGTAACTTCCCAGTTGGGCTTTCGAGGATGGATGGGTGAACCCCTGGGAGGGAGGCAGGGAAAAGAGAAAAGATAAAAGGGACAGCTTGGACAGTCAGAGATGTGGAGATGGAACCCAGCTGCTCTTAGGTGGAATCTGCACCTCTCTTGCCAAGCTACCTCAGCCTCACCTCCCCATAGCCCCTGCGTGTGGGCTCTATCTGCAATCCCCTTCCAGCCCCTGCCTCCGTGTCATTGTGATGAGCCTCCAGGATTCAGGAAGGCACCGTCCCCTCTGCCTCCCCAGTGGCCGCCTTCCTCCTCCACCCTGACGTACCTACCTCCCAGTGGATCCATGATCTTCTGTTTCTCCCACTCAGTTATCATCTGCCTGAGGTCAACGACTGGCGACTCCTCTTTGTTTTCTACTGCTTGTCACAGGTACCTGGCCACAGGGATGGCCATAGGGTGACAGACCACTTAACTGTCCAAACTGGACAATCCCAAAGGCGGTATCAAGACCAAGCCCTTTTGCAAGTGAAAGGGGAAGGGGGTGCTGTTAGATTCCTGCTGGATAAGGGCACAAAACCGAGACGCAGCCACCCATGCCCATCAAGGAGTGAGGGCTCCAGCACCCACGCAAGGCATGGCCCCCAGCCTTAGCCTGCTGCTTGGGAATGGGGATGGTCTGCCCTGCAAGCCATGTCTTGTGCCCTGGGACTCTGCATTGTGCTCCACTCTGCCCTGCTCGCCGCCCTGATTGGGGGTGGGGTGGGGAGGTTGAGGACCAGTCTGAGACAACAGGCCCAGCCTCTCCATGTGCCCACCTACCTCTCTGCAGCAGACACTCCTGGGCCCTGCCCACATTTTGCCCACAGGTTCCGGCAGTCACCGAGAGAAGAGAACAACGCTGTGGACGCTCCACCCCAAGCCATCTTCTCAAAACAGCAGCTGCACACACACTAGAACTTCCAAGCCCTCACAGCCCGAGGGTGCACAGCCCGACTCTCCTCACAGCAAGCAGACAGAAGCTACTGGAAAGTCTACATGAGGGGACCAGAGGCCCAACTATTTATAATCTGAGAAGCATGCCGATTTTGCAAAGCTGCCATCCCCAAAACATACCTTTCAGACATGCTAATTTTTAAAATAATCACAATTTGTCAAAATTCTCTCAGCTACTATTCAGCACCTACATGCTGATGAACCGCTGGAGTAGAAATAGTTAGATACCAAAAATAGCCATAGTCTTCAGACTATTCTAACTCTCACAGCTGTACCATGCTACACTAAAATAGGCTGAGTGCATTAAAGGGAAGATGAGTTTCATTCTAGACTCAAAACTGAAGCCACAAATTGCATCTGATAATTACCCTCAACTATCAGTGTCTTCTTGATGCTAAATTAAGAGCAGTTAGCTTCTATCTAATGTTGATCTAAACCATTATACATGACAGTAAACCTTCAAAATATAATGATATAAAATGTTTCAAATTACTTCAATAGACTGTTTTTTGCCTAAAATTCAGGACAAACTTTTATAATAACATATATTGATTATACACCTTTAGCAAAGTAAATATTGGGGTCTCGCAGACGTGGACAAGTAGGGCCCTGCAGAGAGAAGTGGGTTCAGGCGTGAGGGTCCTGGTCAGGGGGCCTGAAGACCACCCGGGTGCTCAGAGACGAGCAGGGTTGGGCCCAGCTGGGTGGACGATGGCAGTGGACTTCCGTGGAGAAGGCCTGCTGTGTGCAGGGGACTACTGTACTTGGTTCAGTCTCTGAAGATGAAACTCGGACCCAGTGGTGCAGCTCTCGAAGAGCAAGGCCTGGCTCCTACTAACTCCTCGGGGGGAATCCCCTTTCCAGTGACTCCTCCCCACGGGAGGGCAGTCTTCCTGCTGAGCAGCGTGTCAACTGCCCCTTGAGTAAAGATGACTTTAAGAGTTCCCGATAACTTTAAAAAATGGATTCTCTCTTTCTTTTCAATTTATCTGAGACTAGGAAGGGGAGAAGCAGTTGTATAGCTGGAACGAGCAGACTTTCATCCTGTTGCTGCACTTCAGCTATGAGATGTAGTTTAACTTTTAACTCCAAATGACACTGAAAGAATATAAGGGCCTTAATATTATCAAAAGGGACTTGGGTTAAAACTACAATCTGGATGCTGAACTTTTTAGGATTTTACATTTAGATGCCTGGCAGTAATCCAATACCATCTCAGGAAACACTGATTCTGCTCTCGTGAGCAAAGATGCTCTCATCTGTTACTACACTAAATGCCTGCTTTAAGAGTACTTGATAAATATGTGGTCAAATACACATTATTTAATCATCTTTGACAACACCAGTTCCTGCATTCCTCCTTAAAACAGATTTTTATACTGAAATAATCTGCAAATTTTCTAGTTTAGTTTTTAATAGGCTTAAGGTATACGTATTCAGAAAATGTTTTTACTTTTCACGTTTACATATTTGAGTCTTGTGGAAGAGTAATTAGGTAGCGCCTCACCCATAAAAACACTTTGATAGATATTTTTCAAAACAATTCACAGATTCATTAATTTTCTATGATAACTTTCCATAAAGTGACCAACAAAATTATAAAAGTTTTATAAGCAATAAAAGAAATGGTTTAAAATAGGGCAATAAAGTGTTAAATCCCCTAAAATAAAACTGTTAAAACCATGAAACAATTTTTTTTTTTTTTTTGTGGCTGGCCGGTACGGGGATCTGAACCTGTTACCTAGGTGTTATAAGGCTGTGCTATAACCAACTGAGCTAACTGCCCAGCCCTGCAAGTCATTAAATTAAAATTAAAATTAGATGAAGAGAAATTTTTTAAATTCAAAGAATGTAAAAGTTAGGAAAGTAATTAAAACAGTATAACTGAGAAAAAGACATTGAAATTATTCAATAAATACAAATCTATAAATGGCTTAAACAGAGTAAATATATCTTTAAAAAAAAAAATTAGAATGATGAATTCTCACAACCCGTTTCCAACGAAGGATCCAATGGGCTTCTCCATAGAACTTGCAAAGCTGAATTCCTACAGGCTAGCCACAGGTGCTTCACAGGGTAAAATCCTGGGCAGTAACTCCAGGTCCTACTTTTAGAGAGCCTTCCTGAGGTCAAGAATGAAGCAGGATGAGCCAAGCCACCTCTCACCTCCTGCAAAGACACTAAACAAGGAGTGTGGCAAGATATTCAACATGCCACAGGTCCACAAAGGATCTAAGGCCAAAGTCAGGACCTAGATCGATAGGCATAAACATACACAGGAAAGTGTGCTGGCTAAACATGGAAAGCCAGCATCCATACACAAAAATTCCCAGAACTGAAATGATGCTGGTCCAGCCCACCCAACTGGACTCACGACTCAGCCTGACCTCCATGGGGGAGATGGCTTTGCCACCATGTTTGGTTCCCTGTCCAACACTGGTGGACCGGAGTTGCTCAAGGACCCTGTCCTCAACTCTGTAGAAGAAGCCTAAGATTTTCATTGTTTGAACCCATTCTTCTATCAGAATACCACTGGTGTTCATAGGACCTTTTAGACTGCTTGAACAATAATTAGCTATAATTAAAGTGTACCCTAATATGTTCCTAGTATTAGATGTTAGACTGCCAAATTTCATTTTTCATGTCTTGTTCATGGGCACTGATAGAGCTAACAAATTTGAAGAAATTCTCATTACCCAAGGCCCTTGTAAAAAAGGCTATGCATTTGTTCCTTGACTCTCACATCACATCTTTCAATTTTCTTATAGATCACTGACATTAGTTACTGCAGGAAAATTGAACTATACTAAATTTATAATACCTGACTATCTTCTTACATCTACCATGGTGGCCAAGTGCTTAGAGATGATTTTTCTAAAGGGAAAAATTTCATATTTGTTTCCTAAGTATAACATCTTGATGCTATTTAGCTTGAAGAATTTTAATGTAGTCAGAGACATGGTGCAACATATCTTTTGAAAGATAGTAATGTATGTTAATAACAAGATATGACATGTAAGCAACAATCAATATCAAGATCCATTTACTTTCTTCTTTTATGTTAAACATTGACATTTCCAGCAAAACCTGTAGACTATGTCCCTTATGCAATGGCTACATGAACATGAACATAATTATTTTTTAAAAAGAGTAATACATCTTTCAGCTAAGTTACATGCAGAACTCCTAGTAAAGATAAAGATATGGAGACATGACAGGTTTGACCCTTTACAACATTTTTTACCCTAAACATATCAGACCTTTTCATAATTATTCGCTCTCCTCTCGTTTACTAGCCAACTTTTTCCTACCTATCAAGTATCAGTTCAAATTTCAACTCCTTTATAAGACTTCCCCAAAGTCTCCAAAGTTAGTTCCTCCATCCTTCGTGTTCCCACAGCACTTGGTCCATATCATGGATGACAGTACGTAACGATGAAACCTGCTTATTCCACTTACTGACCTACAATCACCCCATGGACAGAGATTGTGCTACAGTCATTTTTACATCTCCTATGCCAGACATGCAAGGTTCTTAACAAGCAGTTTGTGTTTTCAGATCCAGCCACGCTGCTGAAATAGTACAATGCCTTGCACCCCAAAGGTCAAAAGCAAAACTTGCTTGTTTATCTTCTCCACAAATATGAACCAACTGTCTTTTGGAGACTAAAGTAGTAGCTACATGGGGTCCATTTAAATCTACTGATCATTGGAGTTACTCCTTGGCAGGCACGTCACCAAAAAGGTGCTCTCTAGGCAGGGTTTCTCCCTCTCAATCAGATTGGTTAGGGTGAATTTAGGTAGGAAAACTGGGTCTCCCGGACTCTTACTGACCGGGAGTTCTCAAGCTATTAGTGAATTTCTCTAAGTCACACAGCCAACGGCTTCTACAAGCCAATGCAAAACACTAGAGACCCAAAATGACTGTGAAACCCCAGTGTCACTGGGCAACCCTCACAGACGCCACAGTAGAAGAGGAGCGCCACCTGGTGGAAGTGGAGTGTAGGGTCACCTTGACAGTGCCAGCCAACTGCAGGTACAAGAGGTTATCAACTTGCTCACTCACGGCCAACTGCTGGTTCACAATGACTGGTTCTATGAAAAGCAGTGTTTCTTGTTAGGCTCTGACTACTTTGAGATTAAGAATTTGACTGAACATGAGAATGCAAAGGAATTCAAAACTGACAGGATTTTTATGCTATTTCACCGATTTACGGTGCAGTAGTCTTATGAAAATCCTTATACCACAGTCCCATCTTTGCACTGTGTCCATAAGTTAATCATAATAACCATACAAACTTTTCCCACGTCTGAAAGTATTTTTTATTCCTTATTTCATGGATAATTTATAAAGATAAGCTATAGACAGCCCTAGAAAAGAATTTGTACAAATTCCATGTGAAACTACGTGCAAACAGTAACCAAATTTCTGTCCATGTAAGTATGAGAGAATGGGAAGACCTGAAGGCATGATGACCCAAGTTCTTCTGTTTCACAAAGCGTTAATCTTTGAAGTAGGCTCATCATTGGAGGTCAAGGAAACCTACCCACAGCCTCAGAAAGAGCTCCCGAAGAGCAGGACCACCCATAGCACCAGGGTCAGTTGGAGGGCAGGACCACCCCACACAGGGTCAGACAGTGCTGCTGGAGCACAGGACTACCCACAGCCTCACGGTTAGACAATGCTCCTGGAGAGCAGGACCACCCACAGCATGAGGGTCAGATGAGGGCAGGACCACCCGCAGGGCCAGGGTCAGGCAGCGATGGGGGGGGCAGGGCCACCCGCAGTGTCAGGGTCAGAAAGCACTCCCGGGGGGGGGGTCAGGACCACCAAGCAGCGCCATGGTTAGCGCTCCTGTCTAACCACAGTCAGAGCATGGCTGGCATCTCTGGCTTTTCTGAAGCTCAGCCTTTAGGACAAAACTTGCCCAGGAGAGGCCTCCATCATTAAGTGAGCATTCTCACACACGTTGTATGTCCTTGGAAATGGAGATCCAATGGAGAGACAGACAGACATAGGTCCTGACCTCATAAAGTTCACAGCTCGTGGGGTAACGTGCATCTACTCGTCATAAATACCCGTCAGATGGGAGTGTGGGCTCTGGGACTGTGCTGCCCTTGTTCCCTGCATTGCTCTCCTCCTGTCACATTCTTCCCCCTCAGTTCTTCATTCTCTTCTTTTCCTCATCCGTGCTCTTTTATTTCTTATTCTCTTTCTCACTTATCCTACTCTCCCTGGAATACACTACTTGCTAAATATCTGCCCTGTTTATCAATGTTATAACATTAATCAGCACTGGGTGTATGCCTCCCTGTCTGCTGGCTGCGAATCATCAGTTTCCAAATTGTTGACTCATTATCCATCTGACCGAGGGAGGGAGTGGAGATGCTCCTTCAGTTAAATTATTTTAATTAATCTTCTTCACCGAGTATTACTTTATAGGACAATTAGTTCAAGAAAATCTAAATTCACTGAATCTTAAAACCAGAAGAAAATTTAGCAAACCATCTTGCTCAGACTCCTTATTATATAGATTAGAAATGAGACCCCCTTTGGGTCAGGGGCCTGCCAGGTTATGTGAATTAGACAGGATCACCCAGATGCCACCACATCCTTCCTTCTGATTCTCTCTGCTGTTTCCACTGTTCACTAACACACGACATTTCTTTTTATCTAATGACTTTCTATTTACTCAAATCACTAAAGTTACGTGCATGGACAGGCACATCGACCACAGAATCAGTGAGATTATGTATGTTGGAGGCTCTGAAACTATGAACTGTTACAGAGATCTTTTTTGACTTGGACTCGTGGCTTTTTGAGTTGAAAGCTTATTGAGAGCTCACTTACTTAAAGGTTTTTAAATGGTGTCTAAAGCTTCTGGCTTAATTCTCATTTTTTTGGTCATGATGTCTGTTTTTCTCTTTGGACCAGGCAGCACATTCTTCTGAGGCATCTGGATGTTTTGTGGGCCTGTCTCCATTACTATGGTCGTGGCTGCCTTCGTCCTTCTAAACCTGAGCCTCTCTTCAGCTTCAGGCAATTCACATATTATTTCTGAAATAATCTCCTACCTTCTCAGTTATCTCATTCTGGAACTTCTATTAGTTGAATAAATATTAAACGATATTAATAAAAGTATTCATAAGTCACTCTATTATTGTAACACTTTCCTTTAAAGCTAAAAGTGGTGTGAGTAAGATCTAGGTACTTCTCTTACTCAAATTTCTTATGAATATGTGCCAACAGTGGCTTAGAAATTAAGTAACTATGTTTTAAGACAATATAAATGGCAATCAGAATACATGTTTTATTTTCTTTTCTATTCTCCCTTCCTCTCTAGGCAAGCCAAAAAACTGTGCAGATTCCACTGATGAGTTATTTCAAAATTAACACCTGACATCCCATACCCACAGTCTTTAACCACACAAACACTGAAAGCTATGCTCGCTTACTTCATGAAGACTGGGAAGAATCCAGGGTGCCAGGTGTGAGTGCCAACAAAATGCCAAAGACATGAAAACATGAGCACACAGAACAGTTCCAGCCTTTTGGAAACAATCACAGGTCTTTCCGATGGCCTAAGGAGTGTGTGACTTCTTTTCCACATCTAGCCTTTTATTTCCACTTAGTGGTGGACACAAGGCAGCCAGAATCTAAGGAGAATTCTTATGGTGCACCCAGAGAAGGAAATGCGCCCCTGGGATGACCACTTCCAGCCTCCCTAACCTGTGAGAAAGGACAGGCTTTAACATATTTGTTTTAAGTCTCATTTCAATAAATCAGTGTGACAAGAATGAAACACTGCTAACTCTGACTTTGTCACACCCTGAGAAAGTGTGATGTGGCTCAGCCTGCTGTTGGGAAAATAGAATAGTTTGGCCAGGGCCCTCACCTCGGTCCGGTTGGGTGTGGTTTTAGCACGTCCATTGTAAGCAAACTGTGTGCGTGTGTGTGCGTGTGTGTGTGTAATTAGTGCACATGTGTGCCAATGTGTCTTTTTAGTTTTGTTGCTCTTGTGTTCTTTAGAGAGAGAGAGCAGAGAGAGAGAGAGGAGAGAGGGGAGGGGGAGAGAGAGAGAGAGACAGAGAAAGAGAGAGAGACAGAGAAAGTTTGAGTGAAGCAGGTGGGTGGATGTCTGCTCCGGGTGTCCGCCGGGCGCAGCCATGCTTTCCAACCTATGGCTCCAAGGACCTTTTGGCCAGTTACCTAGCTCATAGACCTGCATGTAAGGGGTTTGTTGACCCAGCCTGGCATATGAAGGGTTTGTGACCCAGTCTGTGAATGGGCTTGAGGGGTCTGGGAGCTCCAGACCCAGCCCTAGCTCAACAATCAGCCCAGTAGGCAGGATTAGAGGCAGGTAAAAGAGCCTGACCCTGCCTAGGGCCCTCCCCTCTCCTGGCTGCCCTTGGTAAAAATCCTACCTTCTTTTTAGTCAAGTGAGGTGGATATCAAGCTACAGCAGGGGTCACTCCAGAACGGCTCAGAGAAGTTACGGATCAGGATTTCTTCAACAAGACAAAAAGCTGAACTGTGCCCAAGACAGTGTCAATAAGATCTGAAAACTATCTGCCTTGGAACTGAGGCCTAATTCTGTCAGAACACATTTAAAAGATGGATGTTTAACTCACACAGAATTCATATCAGAACTGCACATTTAGTTCATGCTTCCAAAAGCCACGAAGTTAATAACTATTTCAATTGGTGTCTGCTATTAGAATAATAGTCACAACAGCTTTCCATACAAATGACTTGATTTTAATGACTTTGCAGCTTGATCTGAACACAAAAACCACGTCAAACTGTAAAATATCCTTTGTGATTACTACAAACTTGGAGGGAGTACTGACACTTGCTTTATAGGCTGTTTTTATAAATAATTACTCAACTCAGTTCACCAAATATTGACTTAAGACTTAACTCCAGCAGGCAGCAGGCTAGGGTACCTTGGGAATTAAAAGCTGGCAATGCTTAGATTTGTATAAGCTTTGCAATAGGCCCAATTTGACTGGCTCCAAAACATGTATGTATTAGTCCAGGATTGTTACCCCATTAGGTAGACAAGGAAACTGAGGCCTGGAGAAGCCAAGAAAGGTGACACAGACTGCAAATGGTGAGGGCAGATGGCAAAGGAGAGGGTGAGTCCTGTTGCAGTGAGGTTGGGTGACAAAGGTCACATAGTGATTTGGGATTTCAACAGGGAGAAACATGGGGGCAGAGGAGGAGAACTGCCCACAAGCAGACAGCTGAGCAGAGGACTGAGACAAGGCAGGAGGCACAGGGTATGGCCTGGGAACTGATGCTGCCAGGTGCAGCTGGAACAGGGACAGGCCTGCTAAAGAGGCCGCAGCCTTGGGTGGTGAGTCTCAGACTGAGGTCTGCAGATGACGTGAGACGGAAACCCCATAAACCTTTACAGAATAGCACAGCCCTACTCTCTAGCAGGGCTAATCTGGCAGCCACCATGGATGGCAGGAGGCAGCTGGGAGGTCTGTGATGAATTTACAGGAAAGGCGGAGGAAGAAAATTTGAAGGTACAGGAGAAGCAGACAGAATGAGCCCACAGGGAGACCAAGGCCAGGACTCCAGGAAAGGCACAAGGGGAGACTCACAGACAGCAGAGCACAGGTGGCTCCACCACAGTGTCCTGACACCTGCAGGGACAGCATCACTCCACGCTCCTTCCTCCCCTCAGTCCCAGCTGGGCCTGCTGCACACGCTCTGCTAAAGGCCAAACCAACCAGGGGATAGCATCACAACACTGTGACCATGAAGGACGTTCTTGGAGAGGGATGGCAGGAACTCTGAGAGCCAGAAGCCATTTCAATGACATGGGGAATCCTCATAGACTTTAGAGAGGTGCTTAGAACAAAAAGGAGTTAGATTTCATGGGCAAAATCTGAAAAATGCAGGGAAACTCTCAAAACAAAATTCCATACGATCACTGGGAACAATCCCAGTGAAGAAATGCAGGGATTGAACCAAACATGCAGGGCATGGGGAAGAAATACCTGGAATTCGCTGCAGAGCTCTGTTCAGGTGCTGGAACAATACACTGGAAAACTCAAATTCCAAACTGTTAGGAATTCCAAACAGAGAAGGTAACTGTCACAGTAACAGAAACTGTCACGATTAACAACAAAAGTGATCACCACTCTGAAATACAGAGACATGTTCTGGAAAAGTCACACAGAGATGTAAGCAGTTACAGGCACATGCTTTTTTTTTTTTTCCTTTTTGTCTTTTTTCGTGTCCGGCAACGGATCGCAACCCTCAGTGTCGCGCCCGTACCGGACCGGGACCGGCAACGGGATCGCAACCCTCGGTGTTGCTCCCACACCTTGCTCAGCCAGTGAGTGGGAACCAGTCCGTATGTGGGATCCGACCCCTCGGCGGGAGCGCCAGCGCGCTCCCAAGCGGCGCACTGTAGCAGTGCGCCCCCGGGCCGGCCCAGGCACATGCTTTTTTTTTTTTTCCTTTTTGTCTTTTTTCGTGTCCGGCAACGGATCGCAACCCTCAGTGTCGCGCCCGTACCGGACCGGGACCGGCAACGGGATCGCAACCCTCGGTGTTGCTCCCACACCTTGCTCAGCCAGTGAGTGGGAACCAGTCCGTATGTGGGATCCGACCCCTCGGCGGGAGCGCCACCGCGCTCCCAAGCGGCGCACTGTAGCAGTGCGCCACCGGGCCGGCCCAGGCACATGCTTTTATTAAATTAGTTACGTATGAATATATTTTATTGTTGCAAAAAATACACAAAATAGGATGGACACGTGGGACATGTAATCCCAGGGGGAACAGGATGCTGGTACAGCAGGGTTTCCAGAGGAGTTTGTCCAGGTTTCCCAATAAAACCCTCACAAGTAGAATAAAGAAACTAGGCACACGGACCGGCCTGTGGCTCACTCGGTAGAGTGTGGTGCTGATAACACCAAGGCCACTGGTTCGGATCCCATATAGGGATGGCCGGTTCGCTCACTGCCTGAGTGTGGTGCTGACAACACCAAGTCAAGGGTTAAGATCCCCTTACCGGTCATCTTTAAAAAAAAAAAAGAAACTAGGCACAGACAGTTCAATAAAGGTGCTGACTTTTAAAAGTTAAATGTATTTTTTTTTTTAAAAGATAGATTTTTACCTTGTTCTCCCTAACAAAATATATTTCAGATGGGTCAAACATTTCATGTAAAATATATAAAAATAAGAACCATTACAGGATACTTTATATGTTTATTATTATAGTTGTTATTTTTTGTCCTTTTAGGAATTGTCATTTTTGCCCGGCTCATTCTGCTGCAGTGATAGTCTTTTCTTGATTTGTAATAGCTTGTTATATTTCAAGGAAATTAACTTATCTACCACATCATATGCAAATATCACACCTTATTTTGTTCCTTCGTTTTTCAACTTTGTTTATAGTGTCCTTTGACATAACGAAATTGTAAGTTTCTTCACAGTCACATCTGTAAGCTACAGGTAGCAGGCTTAAAAAGAATTTCCCTGATGGACAATTTCCTCATGTGAAAATATGAGAGATGTGTTATCCAAACAATTGGCTAAAATTTAAAATATTGAAAATGCCCAGACTATGGAAGAGAGAGACTTTTCTTAGACTGTCTTTAAGAAAATGTAAATTGGGACAGATTTCTGAAAGATAAGTAACTTTGTTAATGTCTTAAAATTTAGAAACATACCTACTCACAGGCTTGATATTCCCACTTCCAAAAATTTATGTTAGGTATAGCAAGAGGGAGAAAAGGGAGACCTGAGCCAGGTGCTTTTTCAGCCCAAGAAGCTTTATTCCACCAGCGTGGAGCGGAGACTGAGTCAGATCACGTCCTGCCCCCGTACAGACAAAAAATGTTTTATAAGGCTTGACTTAGACAGAGGAAGGGCATTGGGTGGTCGTTTTGGTGCAAGAGTCTGTCTTGCACAAATTCTGGTTTTTCTCAGAAAGCAAAGGTGTAGGGGGTGGGAAACTGATTAATATGAGATAGGGAGGGGCAAGGGGGAAGAGGGTGGAAAGTTCCTTATCATGGCTGTGCTGATGTTAAGCCAGCCATGAGGACTAATATTATCTTCAGAAACTAATCAGACAATTGTATGTATACACAATGGTGTTTATATACAAAGGTGCTGGCTGCAGCACTATGGAAACCTCTGGATATTTATAAATGGGAAGAGGGGAGGCTAGTGACAAACCAAGTTGCTTTATAAAATGGATTTCCACCTTTTTAAAAAAATGATATATTTATATGCACGAAAAAGAAAAAACTTCCATAATATATTAACAGCAAAAAGTGGTTTATAATACATATGCACATAATACCTGTATGTAATATGTAGTTTATATAAAATTTGCAGGTGTACACATAACATACACAGGGAGAAATTTTAAAAGATGTTTACTAAAAAGTCTCTGTCTAGAGGCCTGAGGTGTGTTTGGCTTCCTGTGCATTTTCTGCAATGCTTGCCTTTTCTACAATAAGCATTTCTGTGGTCAAGAAAAACAAAATACTTTTCATTTTAGAAAAAAATATCAAAGATCAAAGTATACAGAAAAGGAAGGGCATCTCATAAAGACTGACCTGTTTTTTATTTCATAAAAATTGAGGTTTCCATTTCTGTGTAAATTTGTTAAATGTACTCTTTCTCTTAATAGGTGATTGGTGTCTGTGGGCAGGCAGAGGCTGGTGCTCTTTTCACCAGAAGAGCTTCCGAGGTCACTCCTGTGAATGGGGCGTAGAGACACCTGCCCTCGCCCTCGCCTCGGGGGAGTAAGCTCGCCTGCCTCTGGCTGTGCTCAGCAGCCTCGGGAGATCCCCCTCCACAAATGTGACTCAGTCAATTCTCTTTCAAATGACAAGCGCTTGCTAATAAGAGAGAGGAAGGACATTTGAAATTAAAAGAGAGGAAAGGAAGAGGGCGGCTAATGAGAATATTTACCTTAATTAGGAGAAAAAGGAGGAGATTAAAGTACAGAGTGATCCTGATGTGTGCACATCAGTTAGGCAAATGTACTCGGAACTGCCTGAGACACGATCACCTGTGTTTTCAGCAATGCGCATGCAAGACATAAGGCTCAACGGATGCTTGAGGGCTCACTGTGGAGCTAAAATTGAAATGAGGAGACCATAGTTACAATTCTGTTTCTAAGGAGACAGAAGGGGGGTTGGTTATTAAGGCTTGTTGCTATCTGTTGCAAAGCTGAATTCTTGGTTTAGCTACTCAAACCTGTTTAACAAATGTGGGGCAAAAAGGAAGCAACATGAAGAATGAGGAAGAGTAATTAAAGCCACAAAAGATACAAGTGTGCAAGGCAAATTTTATTATGAAATCAATGTGATATGAGGCTGATGACACAAAACATTCACACTGGGAGGGGTGATAGAACAATGAAGGTCCACAGAGCTTGTAATGAGGGCTTGCTAGAGAACACTAGAAACATCCAAAAGAAAGGTCAAGAGTAATTTCAGTTACAATATAAAATACGTTAGTTATTGAAATGACATATAACAGTTTCACTCTAAAAGAAAAGCAGTTTTTATGAAATACAGAGCTTTTAACAGTGGAAATGCAGTATTCAGTTTTCAATGTTAATCTCCCTTACTTGGCTCATAGTGATAGGGTAAGTATGAAAAATACAACATTCCATCAAAGTTGGTGAGGCACCTCAAGGTTGGTGTAATGATGGCACAGTTCTGATGTGACCACATGCACTGATCACATATTCACACCTGCCAGCCAGGGGCATGTGAAAAACACCCTCATCCATCCAAGCCCAAAGGATGGACATGGAGACAAGAGGTACAGCGAAGCGAGACTTTAATTATGGCCTTGCAAGGTTCGCGTGCACGTGGAAAAGGGCTGTAACAAACAATTTATTTCCTAGTTCGCAAGTCCCTGCCCCCGCCTCCTCATTGGCTGAGAGTACTACAGGATTCACAATCTTCCCGGATGACGTCCCAAATTACCCCAATTTACTACCCCCTTGTAGGAAATTTCTTTGTCTGAGGACTCAGAACAAGCCCACGAAAAATGTCCACTGAAACCCTATGAAAGGTGAAACATTAGGGAATGAACAGGGCAATAAAGGGCTAGTAACTCATTATCCATCTTAAGGACAACTTTGTCCATTTGATGTAAACAATAAACGGCTGGTAATTCATTACCATCTGAAGGACAACTTTATCTATTCAGCAACCCCCCCAGGAATGGGCTGTACCAGTCAGACAGCTTTTGGGCTGGGCCTGAATTATTTCTGGAAATGAATCACTTAGATTATTTTCTTATAGACAGACTGCACAGATGGGAGGGTACTGCAGAACGGCCAGTACCACCCAGGGTCTGAGTACTTGTATTCTCCTGACACACTCAGCTCTACGCAGAGTGATGTGAGACACAGAGTGCAAAAGTGGTGTTACTGAGATCTTACGAAACTGGAGAGAGAAGACACAGTCTCTAAAACTGAACGTAGATGCTTAGAGGAGGGAGTTCAAATCCTGTTAGGTTCCAGTACAACAATCTGCCACAATTAAATTCAGACAAGACATTTCTCCCACATGCATGTGGACTTTTTAATAACGGGAGCTTGTGACAAGGTTCTTGGAATAATATTTAAGACTAATTTCGCTCCAGATGCTTTACAAAAGACTTTCTACAGCCTCTACTCTAACTTTTATTAACTTCATTTTTTATGGTTCTTGCTCTGTATCAGGTACCTACCTGAGGGATCAGTGCAGTGGGGACTGGACACGTCCTCCCAGTCCTTTAGATGGGAGACTGCACCCATCTGAATGCCTCCACCTCCACATGGTGACCTTCACCTCAAAGTCAGAACCAGCCACCCCAACACAGGAGAAACACTCTGAGAAATCGTGTGACCACCTTGTCCACACATGAGAGGCAGACACCCTGGTGTCACCCCAGTACATCTCCCTGTACCTCACATGGGTAAAACATTCCCAAAGCTGTTACTCGGACTCTGGGACACCTTTGAGATAGGAGGTGTTCAGTTTCACGGGGTTCAGGTTTCTGGACACACCTCTGAGTTTCTAGCCATTCCCTAAGGTCTCAAGCCCCTTCTCTAGGCCTTCCCGTAGAGAAGAATTACTATTGCTTATTGGGCCTATTTTCAGCAGCAACATGAGGAAATTGAGACCTCAGGGGGCTGACTTACACAAATGCAGTGGTTGGGCATGCTCAGTAGAAAGGAGTTACATAATCCTAATAGCCAAGCATACTCAGTAAAGTGGAATTTATCCTTTGAATGACCTTCCACTAGAGGCTCTAAAGAGCACAGAATACTCTTGAATATGTTTGGTGCATGTAATAGAATTTGACCAATGAACATGCCCTAAAAAGAGACCAACTGAGCAGGTGCAAGACTATGTTACATAACTGGGAACCATCCCCTTAGTTGAATGTTCATTAGATAGCTTGAATATGTATTAGATAGTGAAACTATAAAAGTGGAATCCCAATAGGAGACGGGGTCGCTGCTCACTTTCCCAGGGCCAACCCACGCTTTGCAGGCTGAGGTGTGGGATGTGACCAGTGCCATTGTGCACACAATAAGCAAAAAATAGCTGCCAGCCTTGTCTTCCATTCCGGCATTAAACCCCTCCCCACTTCCCTTTACGAGAAGCCTCCGGACTTAAACTGAAACCCTTTTGTTTTTTTGCAAGGGCGCAATTCTCCACCCTGGTTGCATAGTTTCCACATTAGCATAATGTGGTATCAGCCAGCCCTTGGCTTGGCTCACTATATTCTTACATTAAACCTGTTATTTTCTTTTTTCTTTTTTTTTTCTTTTTTTTGTCTTTTTCCGTGTCCGGCAACGGATCGCAACCCTCAGTGTCGCGTAATAACTTCGTATAGCATACATTATACGAAGTTATACCCTGGTTGCATAGTTTCCACATTAGCATAATGTGGTATCAGCCAGCCCTTGGCTTGGCTCACTATATTCTTACATTAAACCTGTTATTTTCTTTTTTCTTTTTTTTTTTTTTTTTTTGTCTTTTTCCGTGTCCGGCAACGGATCGCAACCCTCAGTGTCGCCCCCGTACCGGACTGGGACCAGCAATGGGATCGCAACCCTCGGTGTTGCTCCCGCGCCTCGCTCAGCCAGTGAGTGGGAACCGGTCTGTATGTGGGATCCGAACCCTCGGCGGGAGCGCCGCCGTGCTTCCCAAGCAGCGCACTACAGCAGTGCGCCACCGGGCCGGCCCCTAAACCTGTTATTTTCTACTGTGACTCTTCTCTTGAATTCTTTCCTGTGGAGAGGTCAAGAACATGGTAAGAGAACAGGGTGAGTTGAGGCCGGCTATGGAGCCTCTCCAGACCCCTCCTTCAGTGTAACCAGCATACCAGTTCTTTGTCCCTCCATCACTCACCACAGCTGGGGTTACCTCTCTCACTCACACAGCCCCAGAGTGACCAAATCTGGAACACAAATGTGGTTGTGCTGCTCTCTGGACTTACAATGGGGAGCAGCTCACACAGCTGCAAGACAAACCCTCTTGGTCCAAAGTCCTTGAAACTTTGGTCCAAAGTTTCTCACCCCCATCCACTTGCCCCCAAGTCCTGCTAAGTCTCACCTGCCTAGCACAAGCCACTTGTCCTCCTCAATACATTGTGACTGCCTTGACCCTTGCCTTGTGAGCCCCAGCAGTTCCTCCCCGACCTGCTAGCTGACTCCTGCTTGGATCCCAGCTCCACAGGCCCATTGTCTCCCTTCCTCAGCATGCTGAACTCCCAGTTCCCCTCTGCGCTTCCTTGGTGCTATGACTTATTCTTCAGACAACCTAGCAACCTCCATCATGACTGCTCATGTTTCCAACAGACCAGGCTCAGCTTGCCTTCTTGCATTAAACAAATGACCTGAAAGTCCAAAAGTTGGTGCAAGGATTGGAAGGTTTATTCAGATTAACACTACTCAACTAAATGTCTAACCAAGCAAACAAACAAAGAGAAAAGAGGAGCAGTGGGGTCCAGTTTATCTTAGTCCCCAGTTGGTGGGGCCAACCTATTCCACTGATAGTAATTGATAAAAGCAGTTCTCCCCTCTGTTGTCGGCATAAAGAAGAAAAGTATCAACTAGATTTAAATCAGAGAAACAAAGCACAGCCAGGAGCCCTCCAGGGTACACCTACATAGTAGTGGATACAATCCAAACAGCAGAAGAGGGCTCAGAAAATCAGAGAAAGGTAAAGAAAATAAAGCAGTGCCTTGTCAGAATTTAGGCCAGAGACTCCAGGAGACATCTACCAGCAGCAGAGACATGGGAGCAAAAAACAGTCCCAGTGGCCACTTGCCTCTTGCAGCTAGAGTCTTCTCTGATGCCCAGAGCTTTCCAATTTTTGCCAGTGAGTAAATTAGGCTATCGGATTCCAAAGTCATAGAAATGAACAATGTACCCAGCAGTAAAGCAAGAAACACTTTATTAAAAGAGGAGATAGACTTATGCATGAGGGGGGTAGCAACAGTAAGGCTAGCTCCCCGAGGGGAGCTGTTCAGAGTCTTTCATAGGGAAAGGAGTTAAGGAGTACAGGCCAGTGTCAACGGAGGTGGTCCATTCTGTTCTTCACGGTTGTATCATGGGTGCATGCTCAGTAGGTCCAAGATGGCAGTGATGTTCTTCACTGTCACCCCAGGAGGCTCACTGTAGCAGTCACCTTGATGCTTTGTGCACAGGTGGGAATTCCTAAAGGGGTCTTAAGGTTAATCTGTAACTTTTACAATTATGGTAAAACAAGCCTTGTGGAGGGGTTTTGCAACTCAGTAAATATGTTTCCTCTCTTATCTCAGTCTATTTTTGTCAGGGCAGCCCATGGGGTAACCATTTGCCCTGGGAGTCTCATGACTGAGGAGTGGAAAAGTAACACTTTGTCCTCCGCAGGGAAAATGGAGTCAGTTTGGTTCGCAGGCCTAGCCTTACTCTGTTTCACTCACACAGGAGTCTCCTATCAGGACGCGTTCCTGACAGGTACTCTGCCATCTTCACATTCCCACAGCCTAAGCACACTGCCCAACACAAACACTTAAAAGGCACGTAATAAAATGAATTAGTTGTTCAACTGTGATTACTCCGTGTACTTCAAAAAATGGTATGATGTAGCTCAGAAAACTCAATGTTTTAAGTACTTAATCTAAAAAGAATAAGTTTAGCAATTGAGAGGTTTGGGAAAGGTAACTATAAGAAAATGCAGGTCCCGTAAAACAATTACAATGGAATAAAAACAATAAAAACTGGAATTCAAGTTTCCTGGCAGCTAAGCAAAAAGGGTATCGAGTAACATCTCTTTTATCCAGTAAGAAGAAGCATACCCGTTCATATGAACCAACACACTTTTGTAGCACTCAACTCTAAAGGGAATAGTTCACCTGTGTTTTTATATAAACATCAGTAACTGCACAGTAAATGACAAGATTTTAAACTATAGTTTTATAAAAACAATCAAAAAAGAAAAAAAAAAAGCCACCTAAATAGTCTGCATATCTTTGATCAATCTGTAATAAAAGATGAATATAAAAATGAAATTCTGAGATATTTTTATAGAGAGGTGCAGTCACATAAACCAGGTACATAACTTTCCTATGATCTGAGGTGATATAAAGTAAGCATTTCCACAACCTAATGGACTGAATGATTAGTGTTTTCCTTGAACTAGACTCTCAAACCTTGGTGGCCACCCTACATCTCTTATCTCTAGCCCAGGTAGACATTTGACGGAAGCTTGGCAGCTCACCAACATACAAGTTGCTAACCAGTGTGTACCATTTAAAAACCTGTGGGAAAAAAGCATGTTGGGGACACTTTGGATATTTTCTTCTGAAAATTAAATGGCTCAACTTGTTTCTTGCCCAGAAGCTCAGGGACAAGCTGCTGTGTCTGTGGGGAGGATGTGGGGCTCTGCCATGAGCACTTCCTATCTGTTAAGCATCTCCACTACAGGCACCTGAAGCCTCTGAATCCTGCAATGTGATTCATGTAGGAGATGCCTATGATTCGGTATATTCTGAGGACAAACATTACTGATTATCCCAGCCGCCCCAAGAAATTTCAACATGACTGTAACAGATTACACGATAACGTCACATCGGGTAGCACTCCTACAGATGAGTAAAGACAGTGAGAAGAACAGTGTTCCTGCCAATAAGTGAGCTAACATGCTAAATAAGGTTGTTTAGCATTTTCCATGGAAAATTTTCCAAAAAGGATGGCTTTCTTTTGACATTATCTATAGTGGATCGTTCTATCAGCAACAGACCAAAGGTTTACCGGCTTCTTGGGAACAACACACAACACCACGTCAGCGAGAAGAGGAAGGCATGTGCCATGTGGAAGGAGGGAAGGAGCACGTGCCTCTTTAGTGCTGTGCCATGCCATTAAATCCATTAGTCCCGGCGGGGAGAGGTCCTGGGACAAAGTCTGACATTATGCCATTTCAGACTGGAATTTAGGTACAAACTAAATACCTATAACTCTCTTCCACCTGTTCCCAACAAATTGTAAGCTTAGAAGAATTTAGAACTTTCATTCCTTATATTCAGAGATTGTGCAAAGAATGAAACAAAGACTGGGCAGAGAATAACTGATATTTATGTCTCTCTGTCTTGATTTCTGGGCACGCTCTGTCTTTATAACAAATATACACAGGCCCTAGGACAAACTAAGTGACACAGTTAAGAAGCATTGGATTTCAACTTTTCCCAAGGCACTCGGTCAGGTACTGAGGACGGTATGACACAGGACACAGTCCTGGCCTATTGGAGCTCAGGGCCAATAGAGCCCAAGACAAGACAAATGGCAGGTGTGGTCATGGGGTGGCCCAGACAGCTTCTTGGAGGTGATGAGGAGCTGAGTCTCAGAGGACAGGAGCTACCTTGAAGAGGCCACACTCAGGCGTAAACACCAGCTTTGCTGCCCACCTGTGGGCAACTGACCTGAGTCACTCACACAACTATAGATTAGGGTTGTGCCCCATCCTAAATGCAAACGTGAGGGAAGCAGCTAGCATATTGATGGGCACAGGGGTAGCAAAGGCAACAATGAATCAGTCTTCCCCTCCTGCAGTTTTCCAGAAGTTACTATTTAATTTATCTGTGGGTCCTTGGTATTCAAAATGAAAGTCCACAACAGGAAGTGATTCTTTGAAAAACAATAACAGTCTGACCTTTTCTTCCTTTCCAGCTTCAGTTCTCAGGTTGTCTTTGCTTAATATTGCAATTGAAAAGATTCAAAAACTCTTCCTTCTGACCCTTTCCATGCTTCTACCCCTGTTCCCACACCCACCCTTAGAGGTGGTCAGAGAGATAGTGGACACCCTGAGTCTGCTTCCTCACACTTCTGGCTCCCAAGAGACATGCTCGGGTCCCCCAGGAATGCGGGCTTTTCAGAAGCCCACCCCAGCCTGGTAAAATGCTGCTTGGGGCTTTCTCTGAATATTCTTTCATCTCAGAGCCCAGACATAGAAAACACAAGTAAAAAGTGGTGATGAATACTTTTTCTTCAACTTTATCATTTCAAAGGCCCTTAAATGTCCTGCTTCATGGGATTTATAATGGAAAAGTATATATTTAAATAAACAGATAGGGTCAGTGTTTCTGGTTGTGCTGATTCAATAAATAGAACCAGGAGAGCCTCTTGCAGGAGCCGCTGCTTAAAGCAGAGATGAGCACTCAGTCCCCAACCAGCAAGGGTGTTGCAGTGGGATGGTTGGGGGAGGTGGCCAACACAGGGACAGTGCCAGGGTGGAGCAGAGAAGCACATAGAGATGGAAGCAACAGAATGAGGTGGAGGGACTCAGAAGTGGCTCTAAACCATATAGGTCTCAGGGAGTCACTGGACAAAGGGCACCCACCTGCAGCCACACCCCATGTTCCTGACCCTCCTGGCAGCAGCCACCAACCACTGTGCCCAACACTGCCTCTGAAGTAATGTCCTTTTTCTGAGAGCAGGACTGACACCATTTAAAATAACCCCTCCGTTTTGTATAAACTCAGGCGGGAAAAACCCCTGGCGGAAAAATGTGGGAGGGGCTGGGAGGAGCCATGCTAAGCACAAAATTAGCTTATGTACTGCTGGCTTGCTTACATTGGCTAATAACTCCTAGCACGGTAATCAGGCGACCAAGTTGCTGCGCTTGCAGCTTTAAAAACCGAAGTAAAAATGGCTCGCCGCCGCACTCTGAATTGGCTGGTGCAGTCCCGGCAGCCGGCAATAAAGCTATTTTCCTCTTCCATATTGGTCTCCATGGGTGATTTCTCCTGACGCCTATAACACTTCCATGGTCATGGCCTCCAAATAGAGACAAGAACACATTTGCCGCTCCCACCAACCAGGCAGCAGACACGAAAATTAATAAACCTAAGGACCGTGCCCAACAAAAAACTCACAAGAACATAACTTATAATAATGTAATCAAAGTTACATTGAATCGGCAGGGTTACCCTTGTAATTTCAATGGAATAAATCCTAATTACTCGATTTCCCTTTTCTCTTTTTAAGAAACTGGTCTTAGCCTAAGTAGCCCACCACTGCTGAGCAGTCACTGGCACCATTCCAACTGTCTGCCTGGAGGAGGAGGCAATGGAAAAAGAGCAACTACTCGGGTTCAGGGATACAGAGTCCTCAAGAAATAGCTTTTGTAGGAGAAATGTTGTCTACTTGCACAAATAACTTTCCATTTCCCATAAGAACACCACTCTAGCTAAATCTCCATATAACCAGCTTGGGAAGTGGAGTTTGCTCAT